>NC_058135.1:168564901-168592982 GCF_016433145.1 Gracilinanus agilis | reverse complement strand
GGGCGCTGCTTCCACAGTCGTATACCCGTCTGCACTGGTTCCCCACTTAGGCTTAGTTCTGCCTCCACCCACGCCTCTACTCAGCCGGCACTCTCTGCGCCCAGCGTCCTGCTCCGGCGCGCGCGCTCAGATTTCGCGTGCTTTTTTTGACTTAATGGGGTCCTAAGTCTTGCTGCTGTCAGGAACAGGTCCCGGAGCTGCTGATGACTCGATGGGTGCCCCAAACTTGCTCTATTTCTTTTTAGCTGGGTTCGGAGCTATAGGTGAGTGTGGAGGGGGTGGGGGTGGGGCGGTTGCTCAGCTCGCGATTGAGTGAGTGAGAGCCCTTTTTAGCTTGGAAATGTCTCGATTCCACGTACCTTCCACGCTGTGCCCTGTTGTGGGGTTCCTCCGTTCGTCTGGACTTGTTTTTATGTCCCCTTGAGGAGTTTTGTATGTTTCGGTCAGGAGAGGTTAAGAGCTGCTTCTTACTCTGCCGCCATCTTAACCCGCCAAGATTGATTTTTTTAATGTATTGTTCACTGTAGTTTAAAAAAGCTAAATTCTTGCTGCATAGCAGCAAGCATTCTCATGAACAGGAGCCAAAAGAAAGGACATAAGGCCAATGCAGGATCAAATCATACCTAATGGCAAATTTCTTTAATAATAAGCAAGGCACATAATGAGTTCCTGGAATACTGAAGCATAATGAGGAGCTTAGAAGGCCATCCTGATGATCTAGCTAACCCTGGGGCAAAAAAAAATGTGTTGGCCTGACCCACACAAGTGGATGATGCATGAAGCAGGGCAATTTATCCTGCTTGCTCATAAAAAAAGGCATAAGACCTTGGCTATGGTGATGACAGTTTTTATCCAGCATGTGCTGACTCTACCAAACTTAATTCAAGCTATCTACTATATCTTTTTCCTGCCTTGGGCCATAAGTCATCTCAGACTTATTCCATCTTCATTTCAGGTTTCCAAAGCTCCCAAAGCAGACTTTATTTTTTAAGAATAGCCAAATTGAAGTCTTAGTAAAGAAAAGGTTGCATTTCCCAGACTGTGAAGTCAGTGCTTTTGGGTAGATTTTGACACATGTGAACTAGTTTATGGCATACTTCTTCCTTCTTCCTGTTCATGAGTTTTTGATCTGTCCATTTGTATCTCCACAAGATGGAAGTCTAAAGATAAAAATCTCAAGCTCAAACCATTCTAGTTTGCCCTTTAAGGAAAAAAAATCCTCGGTTAAGAGTTTTTTTTTTTTTTTTAAATCTTCAGTTGTAGGAAGAAAGATGTCAAACTATTTTTCAATCTTCAGTCTCTCAGTGATCTCATCAGTTCTCATAAGTCACCAATGTAGATGATTCTCAAGTCTGTATCTTTTCTCTTTCATCCCTTTCTTATACTCTAGTTCAAGATATCTAACTGCCTTCTAGACCTGGATGTGAGATCAGTATCTCAAACTCAGTATGTTGCAACAGGCCATTATCTTTTCTCCAGAACCTACCACTTCACTAAATCTCTTTATTTTTGTTATGGGCTTGGACATCCTTCTTATCAAAGGCTTTTAATCTTGGAGTCCTCTTTCACTCTGCTCTCTCTTTTACCTATTCTCATATTCAGTCATTTGTCAAGTATTCTCAGCATATGCAAACCAGGCTACACTATATCCCACATCCATCCCCTTCTCTTCACTCTATGACCATAGTTCAGGCCCTCATTGTTCTTTGCCAGTTCTTTTGAAAGACTATCCTAAGTGATATCCCTGTATTGAGCCTTTCTGCACTCCAGAAAACTGACAAATTTATATACTTAAAGGATGAGTCTAACCCGTCCCTCCTATTCTTAAGAAACGTCAGTGTCTCTTATTACCTCTAGGATAATGTCCAAAACTCTGGCATTTAAAACCTTTCATTCTCTCTTCCAAAAAAAATGACCTATTCTCCAAACAAGACATCAAATTGTCTATATCCATGCCTTCACATTTTCCATCCTCCATGCATGAAATGTACTTCATTATATGGGTTAGTCCTAGCTTCCTTCAAGGCTTACCTTAGACATTACCTCCTCCATAAAGAATTTCCTGGTCTCCCTCTAGTTATTGGCATTATTTCTCCCTCAAATTATTTTCATATACATATTTGCATATATAGTATGTCCCAAAAATTTTAGCAGAGATTTCAGTTTTAATTATTTAAAACTGCACTAAGACTTTTTGACTCCCCATATATTATCTTCCATGTTCCTGCTAGGCAACTTTTTGGAGCAGTGGTTAGAATGCAGGACCTGGAGCGAGGAAGACATCTCCTGACTTCAAAACTGACTTATGTGGTGCAGAGAGGGTGCATAGCAGTTGTTTTACTCTTGGGCCTGTACAAATTGATTGGTTGTACAAAGTCTCGGAGACAGATATATAAATATATTAAAGTTGTAAAGAACTAAAAGATAACAAGGCTGAAGGATAAGGGGTTCCCTAATAACTATGAGTTTTCTAACTTCTCCCAAACCTACTTCCAAAGTCCTCACAGACTCTCTTCTGTTTGGGTTTCCCCAAACCTATGCTGACTTCTCAGCCTAACATCCCCAAATTTCTATCTAAACTAAGCCTACGTCCAAAATCTTTATTTAAAATTAGATATAGTTTAAGAATACTGTCTCAAAATGTTTAGTAAAGCTTGTACTCCCAGTTCAAGCCAAGGTTGAATCTGGTTCAAGTAGGAATGGTCTAAGTAGTCGAAGCCTGCCTTCTTCCTTGTTCCCTCACAGAAATCAGAGAAAAAGATCTTCTTATCTCCTTTCTGTCTGTCAATTTTTGCTCTCCAGCCACTGTCAAAATGTCACCTCTCTGTTTCCCAACTGGCACTCTGCTATTCCCAAAATGTTTCCACAGGCAAAAGCCAGGGAGCTCAGAAGGATGCTGCTTCTTGCACCAAGCTCAGATCCAAGAGAGAGAACTCGGAAAGCGACAGTTACAAAAACCCCAAAGCCCAAGAATTCACAGAATTCCAGCAGAGGCCTTGGTTCCAAAACTCCAAACTGGACTAGAGACATTTTGACAAAGTTCTCTTCTGCCACTCAACTTATAAAACCTTTAAGCCAAACCAAATCCAAATTTACTCCTAATAATATTCTGGCACAAACCTGAATTTGTCACACTTGCTTTCTTCTTGTCCCCTACATGACTCCTTTCTCATAGTCAAACTAGGCTCCTAAAGTTCCCACAGATTTTCCATGTGGTTTCCTGTATCCATCCCCTTCTTTCACATTAGTTCTAGATGAAATCTCCACATAATAATGCCTTGCCTTTTTCTCCCAAACTTTCCCAATTCTCTAAACCTTGTCTCCTGCTCTATGAACCTAGCCAGACCATTTTAACTCACAAAGTTCTCCTTCTGCATTAATAGCTTTTATTGTTTGCATTAGTCATGTGTATGTTCCATAGGCTTGCCATCATGGATATAGACTAGTGAAACATCTGGTTTTGTAGTTTCCTTTTTCAGTCTTCTTATGCTTCTTGGATCCATAATGGATCTTTCCCCCTTCATTGACAAATTCCATAATTTGTTGGTCAACAATTCATCACAAAATGATGAGCCTTAATGTAGATTGCCTAAGAGGCATTTAATCACTGAATACACACTTAAAATCTTCCAAACTTCAGAGAACCAATTAGCAATTGTTTTCCACTGGTATAGCCTATGAGAACCCAGAGACACCTCCTCAGTATGATAGGTCATCACAATAAAATAGTGTAAGCATATTTATTTTATAGAATCTTAGAACTGAGAGGGTTCGCTGAGGTAATCTAGTTTAATCTTTATTTAAATAAGCATCCTCTTTATAATATCCCCAATAAACTGTTAACAATTTTCTATTTAATGTCCTTTGGAAGGAACTTAATTGCCTTCCAGTCTCCCAAGAAAATATATTCTACTTTTGAAAAGCTCTAGTTTATAAGATATTACTTTCTACATGAAGATAAATTCTAACATACCTCTCTGCTTTTTAAATATTTTAACCCTTTAGACTTTAATTAATGTAAATGTGATAGAATACTATTGTGCTGCTAGAAATGAGGAAATTGGTTTTTCATTTATTTTAATAAAAAGAGAGTCAATCAATGAGGACCTGAAATACAATTCTGATATCAATATTACAGAAACAATTTTGAAGACTTTTATAAACTAATAAAGGATTAAATATGAAGAACAAGAGAAAAATATAGAACAATATTTTAAAGATAGATAACTGAAAGTTGCAAGAATTATGATCAGTGCAATGATCACCCATGATTCCAGAAGATTATGATGGACTGTGGTATTCAACACCTGACAGAAAGGTGAGAGTTACAGTAGAGATTGATGCAAATATATATATATATTTGGAGATGGCCAATATAGGATTTGTTTGAGTATACATAGTTATTACAAAGAATTTGATTTTCTTTTTCCCATGGAGGGTAAGTAGTAAAAATAGATGCCTGCTAATTTTATTAAAATGACAAGATCCAACTACCTATAAATCAAGTAGTCCATCAGTGGATCTTATTTTGAAACATTGACTTTTGAATTATTAGACTAATTTAGAGGAGGAGGAGGAGGAGGAAGAGGAAAAGGAGGAAGAAGACGAGGAGGAAAAATAGTAAAATAGTTTGATTGCTATTTCTGCCACATAAAACAAGTTAAGCAAGTCTTTCAATCAAGAGCATAAATTAGATATAGCATTGCACTGTGCTGAAAATACAAAGAAAGGCAAAGGAAAAAGGTGGAACTGTTCTTGAAGATTCTATTCTAATGTTGAAGACAATGTGAAAATAATTAAGTATCTACAAAAACTACTGAGAGTAGAAGGAATGCAATCTGAAAGGGGAAACACTGCCATCTGGTAGAAATGACAAAGATTTCTGGCAGAAGATTACATTTAAGCGGATTCTTGAAGAGAATCTTCAAGTCCTCTAGTAGACCAAGTTACACTGACAATCTACACTGCAAGAAGGAGTTTCCTCATTGAAACTTCCCTGTTCCATTTAAGTTACCAGTTTATGTTCATCACATTAAATTTAATATCACTATATGTTTAATACAACAATATTGTGCTGTCTGACTTTGTGTATTTTTAAAATGTTGATTCTCTTTTTCTTCTTCTTTTTTTGCATGTTTCCACATGTGTGAGGAAATTTCTGTCCTCCTCCCCTTTCTGGGTAATGCAGCTCACTTGAGTCTACATGAGTCTCCATGAGTTTGCATCACCTAGCGTGGGTCACAGGACTTTGACCTTTGCACTTAATCCAGAGATTGATGGAATCTGACCCAGAAGGGAAAGGGAAGTTAAAAGGTTTGAGACAAGGAAGTATGCTTGCTATCACTCGGGTGCCACACTGGGGGAGCTGCTGTGGTGGACAGGCTGAGACCCCCCCCCCCATGTGACCAGCAAGAAGAGTCTTTTCTCTCTCTCTCTGCCTTTACCTATTCAAGTAATTCCAATAAACTTTATAAAAATTCTAAGGACTCAAGTCCAAATTTTAATTCTTATACACAGCTCTCACTTTAGAAAATCATTTAATCAGTTAACCAGCCTTTAATAGAAACCTACTATGAATAAGTCATTACACACTGATCAAAATTCTGTATGCCCTATTTTCTTCATCTGTAAAATGGGGCAGTAGTTGAAGTAGATCATAAATACAGTGATAGCTAAGGGGAATTAAAAAGCTGTGTCCATACCCTCAGTTATTTCTAACTCAAAATGTATGATTCCATCACCCATTACTCCAAGTTCTGCCATCTGTAATGATAATTCCCTTACATATAATATTCATTCATAGTCAAGAAGACAAAAAATGTTCACTTCTCCAGACTAAACAACTATAGTTCTATCAACCATTCTTCATACAGTTTCAAGCCTCTTCAACAAATCATGGTCATATATAGTTCCTGGGCTGTTTTTTTGGCAAGTATACTCCCAGATATTTTATTCTATCAGTAGTTATTTTAAATGGTGAATTTTGTTAGTAACATATCAAAATGCAGTTGATTTTTATGGGTTTATTTTATATGCTGCTCCTTTTGCTAAAATTATTGGCATGCCATCGACTGTATCCACTATGCCACCTCACTGCTGCCATCTTGATTACCCTCCTATGAGTGCAATCAGTTTTGTCAATGTAATTTGATCGAGTAATATCACTATGAAGTTTTTATTCCAAAGAGATCAAAGAAGGGGGGGAGTTCCTATTTGTATAAATATGCTTAACAGTTCTTTTTGTGGAGCAAAGAAGTAAAAACTGAAGATATGTCCATCATGATGGAATGGCTGAACAAGCTGTGCTTTATGCTTATAATGGGATACTGTTGCCAGGAGAAACAACTCGCAAGATGATTGCAAAAAACCTGAAAAGACTTGTATGAAGTGATCAGAACCAGGAAAAAGTTGTGCATAGTAATAGCATTAAACTATGATGACAACTATTATCAGTAAGCCAGGGATAACTCCAAGGGAGTCATGTTGGAAAAGGCTGGCCACGATCATGGAAGGAACTGATAGAGGTTGAATGAAGACTAGAATGCACAATTCTTGACTTTATTTTCTAGATGATTTTTTTTCTCTAGTGTAAATTTCAAAATATGACAAACATAGATTATGATGAACATGGAAATAGGTATTGTATGGGAGCACATACATGTACAGCATATATCATATTACTGATATCTTGGGGAGGGGAGAGGAGGAATGGAGAGTAATAGATCACAAAATGCTTGAAAATGATTATCAAAATTATATAAATATGGAACATGGAAAAATTTTAATTTAAGTCAATGTGTTTCCTAAAATATGGTGCTTGAGACTGAATGTAAGAATCTAGGTATGATCAGACTAGGGCTGGCTACAACAGGTCTTATTTCTCCTTTGTTTTGGACACTATTTTTTTCTTACTTTTATTATGATAATATAAATTCATATTAAATTATTTGGCTTCCAGTTTATACTATTGCCATGTACTGAGTTTGTATTCCACTAAAACCTTATGGTCTTAAAAAAAAATAAAACACTTTACCTTATGCTTTAGAATCAAAGCCAAAGTGTCCATTTTTAAAACAGAAGAGTGGTAAGGGCATTTGGGGTCATGATTTGCCTAGGTCACATAGCTAGGAAATGTTTAAAAACGAATTTGAACCCAGGTCCTCCTTACTCCAGGCATGGCACTCTCTCTATTGGGATACCTATTTGCCCTTCCTTCTTCAGTTCTTTTTCTTAAAATAACTGTTGCCTAACTAGACCTTTCTCCTTCTCTACTTATTTAAATCATTTTGAGCCAAATATAAGACTTTTTTGTTTTTTGTTTTTTGTTTTTTCTGTTAAATTCCATCTTATATTCCAACCAAGTTTTCTTAAATTTTTGTGTGAGTCATGGAACCTTTAGTTCAAGGCAAAGAGTGGTATGGGCTAGGCAACTGGAGTCAAGTTACTTGCCCAGGGTCACCTAGCTAAATGTCTGAGGCCATATTTGAATCCAGGTTTTCTGGACCTGACTCAATTCTAAAAACTGCCTAACTGCCTGGAAGCCTCATTTGTTTTTTGATGAAATCATGTTGGCTCAATAGTTTTTCCTAATCTGCTTTTGGGGTTCTCAGAAATTATCTAATAATTTAGGTATTTGATGCCTAACTAGATCATAGAATGCAAATGGCACTTGAAGATAAGTGATAGTTAATTTTGCCTTTGTATTCCCAGCACCTAGCTCAGCACTTGGTAAATATGACGCATTTAACAAATGTCTTCTGTTAAGAGAGTTTTTTAATTAATTTCTCCTTTTTTCTATATAAGAGGAAGGAAGAACAATAAGATTTTGGAGTAAGAGACCTCCTGCTGTCCAGATTGTCAGCTGGTGACTGGTTAGAAGGGTGTGGCCAAGAGGAGTGAGTGTGTTGGAGAGAGTTGAAAAGGCCTTTTTGTCTCTGGGTCCCCTGAGGAGAGGAGTGTGTGATTCCATCTTTCTGGGCTGTGAGGAGCCTGAGAAATGGATTGAAGGTCTTAATAGTTTTATTAATTATTAATAATTTGGGTAGATAAGTAGATAGATAATGTTTATATTATTAGATGGAAAGAGTAGGAGAGTAGGCGAGGGCTTTGGCCCAGCAGAAGATACATCCCTCTGAGGCAGATAGGTGTAGGGTTTTTTAGAAAAAATTTAGTTAGGATTTGGGATCTGGGGTATAGTTACAAGCTATTGTAATATTACTTTCACTTTCCTCCTTCCTTTTTCCTTCTGCATCTCCTAATAATAAATATGATAAATAATAATAAATAAATAAATAAATAAATAAATAATAAAAATAAAAGTGTTTTGCATTTAATAAACTGCGCACTGGCTTTTGATCAAACTCTTGCCCCCCCCCCTCCCAAATTTAAACCTTCACACTTCTTTACAAAGTTTTGATTTTAAACATCAAGTCATTCGACATATTTGTTATGTAACTATTAATTGCAAAACATTGCACAAGCACTATGGGAGGTACAGAAGAAACTGAAGTCACTAGAGTCTAAGACAGGGGTCGGCAACCTTTTTGGCCGTGAGAGCCATAAACGCCACATTTTTTAAAATGTAATTTTGTGAGAGCCGTATAGTGCTCACAGTGCCGCTCCTGTAACAGCGCCTGAAAAAAAATTGACTTTATGGCTCCTGCAGATAGAGCCCTCAAAAGAGCCAGATATGGTTCGAGAGCCATACGTTGCTGACCCCTACTCTAAGACTTTATATTGCCTTTAGGGAGATAATACAAGGAAATAAATAAATATGATGTAAGGACCTAATATAGTAGGGAAAACATTCAATTTCTTGTCAAATATCTGCTCTTCTAATATTCATGACATTTAGGCAGAATATTTAACCTGAGACACATTTTTCTCTTTGTAAGATGGGAGGCAAAGGGAAGATTATTCGGGGGGGGGGGGTGATGCATGGAATGTTGGAAGAGGAGTATGAAACCAAATGGCAGTTGAAAGAGCAGAGGGACTTTTGTGAAGGATTTTCCTAAGAATGGGGTCTTCACAGGGTAGGAGCTCAGTGAGGGAAGAAGGAGAAACAAGCTCAGAGCAACCTGAAGGCAATCCTTGAGAGTTTCCTGATTTGATACAGAAGATCTGATGCCTTGTTCACTGCCAACTGAGATATCTATACAGTCCAAGACCATGCCAACCAGTTTGGGGAATTTCTGGTCTCCATCTGGGAGCATACCCCTGAAGCCCCACTTTCCTTGAACCTTGCCTTATAGAGACCCTAATTGATTATATACAGACTATAAACTGAGATATTAGGCATAGACTTAGCAGGAAGGGCAGGAGAAGCTTTGGGTTGAGACTAACTCGGTCTTCCCAAGGTGACAGACTGGAGGGGGTTAAGCATTAGAGCAACCTGCACCCACTGACCACCACCTTAACACACCATCTTTATCCATTACCCTGATAACTTTACTTTGAAGTCAGAGTTATGACTTATTTGAGAGACAGACAAGGGAAGGAGTGCTATAGCTTTGTCTGGCTAGGATCCATCTTAAAGCCAGACCCTCTGTGGTGCAGACAATCGATCAAGGGGGTTGGCTTGTGTGAGCCCCAGTTCAGAGCAACAACGAACTGGGTCATCACAAACCCCAGTTTGGTGGAAGCCTTCCCTCCAACCCTTGAGGGGCGACACACCTTCCTCTGATAGCTTCAACAGTGAGTGAGGAGAGGATTGTTACACAAACTCCATCTCACTTCCTTTGCTATATTCACCTCCTCATAGTCACATAATACATCTTCTATCTATTAGAGATCATAACATTGATACGGCATATCTCGTGAACATTTTGTAAAAAGAGTTCTTTATAAACAATAAAGCACACAATACATCTGAATTGTCACTATTACACAATAAAAGTACAATAAAAGAAAAACAAAATATATCCTGTAAGGAGAGCAAGAGGGTATTACATTTTGCTTGACACAGTGTCAGGCACTCTTTGTATTCCTTTTTTTTATTGAACTTGGTTGTTTTATTTCTCTTAATTTCCTGTACCCAGAAGGTACTTGGTAAATAGGGACTAATTTGCTGGCAAGTAGCCTCTGGTATATGTATCAGCAGTGGAGATAGCATCTTCTTGCTGGTATTATATCTTGAAAGTATTCTGTAGGGGGCAACTGGGTAGCTCAGTGGATTGAGAGCCAGGCCTAGAGATAGGAGGTCCTAGGTTCAAATCTGGCCTCAGACACTTCCTAGCTGTGTGACCCTGGAAAAGTCACTTGACCCCCATTGCCTACCCTTACCACTTGACTCCAAGATAGAAGGTAAGGGTTTAAAAAAAAAAAGAAGAAAGTATTCTGTGGTGTAACAGTATTTATCCAGAAAACTATAAAATAGAGAGAAAAAGAGCAGGAACAGTGTGTGTGTGTGTGTGTGTGTGTGTGTGTGTGTGTGTGTGTGTGTTGTAGAAATGATATTTTGGAATGCTCACACGGAGATGCCATGGAATGCAGTGGTGATTGACAGGGGGATTCTTAGAATCTAAGAGGAGGGGTAGAACAAAGAGAGTGTATAACTGCCAGTTTCTGGGAGTTGAGAGTAACTCTGAGAGGGAGAAGAACTCTGGTTCTTTCACTCCATCCTTTGGGAAGTGAATCTACTCCTGAGAAGATTTTCTTATCAACTGAAAATCTACAATATCCTTAAGCTCTTATCTGGAAGAAAATAAGATCAACTAGGGAGCAGATTCAAACTCCTGAGTCTATCCTCAGGGATTTTCCCTGAGGTAGACAGAATTGCTCTTAGTTCCTGATTCATCATCTTGCTACTCCAGTTACCCTAGAGATGTATTTCCTTTGAGGATTAGCCTAGGAAAGACAGACAGAGAAACTATAGACAGAGAGGAGGATCAAATTTTAGCTGAGGGCTGTCAAGATTAGATACTGTTGCTTGCTGCCTTTAGTGAGGGACTTCTTCCACCTCTTTCCTGCTCTACCCTTGTTCTCTTTATATAATAAATCTTAATAGCTGAGAAGCAGCCAGATTAATCAAACAGGGTGGTAAAGGGATACCAGTTTGGGGTTATCTTAGAGAGAGATGGTCTACTTTGATTGGGTTGAGCCAAGTTCCAATCAACCGCCATTCACTCTGTCGCTAGCATTCTGTTCTAGGGGAGAAACATCTCAGAAGACTAGTTTAAGCAAAATTCGTAGTCAACCGCCATTTCCTTTTCTGAGGTGTTTGCCTCCCTCAGCCACAGTTTGCTGTGTTATCCCTTTCATACAGGCTGTGCTGTCTGTGATGTTGATGGGTTCAGGGGATGGGTTGTGATCATTACTTAGGGCTAGTAACAGAACATTAACCTGTTTTGGGAAGGCCAACCAAGCCCAGTGCAGGCAGAGCCAGACACTGAGATGACTCACACAAAACCAATAAGACGTTATATGAAAGTTGACTTAATTAACAAGAGAAAAGGTTCAAAGGGATTTGGATATAACTTAATCACTATTGCCAACTACCTAAGCCCCCCAGATCTAAATATCTCTACAGAGTATAGAGATTTCTTCAGAGTGATTTTCCCTACTCTACTCCTCATCTCATTAACTAAACCCAAATTCCTGTACTAGGCTAAACTGACACTAAGTCTCCCTTTGATGATATTAAGGAAAGGATCTAACAGGACCCAAAGATGGACCAAGATCCAAATGGATCTAGGCCGGATCTCATGATCAGCTATCAGTTGTCACAGCATCAGCACAGGAACTCAGCAGATGTCAAACAGCCAACAGGATAACAAGATAACGGAGCAGCAGGTAGGATGGGAAGATAAGGCAGGAAGAAAGCCACAGGGAAATAGCTAGTCCCCTTAGGTCAAACTCAGAGAGAGAAAAGCCATAGCCCACAAGGCCCAACTGTCTCTCAGCTCTTCCCCCCAGAATTCCAGAATCCTGCACTCTGCTGGCCCATGCTTCTGCCCTTTACAAACTTACACACCTTACTACTAGCCTAACTACGAAAGAAAAAAAAATCAATAGAAAAAGCTTTTGAAGAATTGCTATAAAAATTTAACTAATTATATTGTTTGTTGCAATCCTCCCAGAAAACAAAAATTCAAAAATGAATAAAGAAATGAACCAATAAAGGAAGAAGTCACAGATAATGAAATAAATTTCCTCAAGGGGAAAAATAAGAAAGATACACATGGGGTCAAAAACAAAACATCAACAATAAAAAACAATAATAAAATAATTATAAATAACAAAAATATACCATTTAGAATTTTCTTTCTAAAAGAGATGAAAAGGACAAGGTTTAAAATTTCAAGTCAAAAATAAGTGACAGAAGAGGAATAGATCTGAAACATCATGGACTAAACTTTGCAGCACTCACCTCCAAGGAATCTATGTTTTCTGTGGAACTAAACTATAGAATGGGAAGATACATAAAAGGGGAGAATTAGTTAGTCAAAAGATATTTCTTAAGTGTTTACTATGTTCCAGGTACTGAGCTTTCTCTGCCCTCAAGGAGATCAATAATAGAGGAAACAATTGAAAAAAAACTATTTACAAAAAAGTTCCATCCAAAATAAAATAGAAATAAACAAAGAGAAGACACTAGAATGTATTGAAGGGAAACTATAAACCAATATTTTTTTTGAATATTTTCCATGGTTACATGGTTGATTTTTTTCTACATCCCCTTTTCCCTCCCCCTTTAGGAGCAGACAAGCAATTGCACTGGATTATACATATATTGTCACTTGATACTATTTCCATATTCTTCATTTTTGTAATAATCTTTTAAACCAAAACCCCAAATAATATACCCATATAAATAAGTGATGAATCATATGCTTTTCTTCTGCATTTCTCTTCCCACAGTTCTCTCTCTCAATGTGGATAGCATTCTTTCTCATCAGTCCCTCAGGAATGTCCTGGATCATTGCTTTGCTATTAGTAGCGAAGTTGATTACATTTGATTATTCCACAATATTTCAGTTACTGTATATAAAGTTCTCCTGTTTCTGCTCATTTCACTCCGCATCAGTTTATGGAGGTCTTTCCAGTTCATATGGAAATCAAGCAGTTCGTCATTCCTTAGAGCATAATAATATTCTGTCACCATCATATGCCACAATTTGTTCAGCCATTCCCAAATCAAGGGGCACCCCCTCATTTTCTAATTTTTTGCCAACACAAAGAGCGTGGCTATCAATATTTTTGGACAACCATTATTTTTTATTATCTCTTTGGAGGACAAATCTAGTAGTGGTATTGCTGGATTGAACAGCATGCATTCTTTTAAAGGCCTTTGGGCATAATTCCAAATTGCCTTCCAGAATGTTTGGATCAATTCACAACTCTACCAGCAATGCATTAGTGTCCCAATCTTGCCACATACCTTACAACATTTATTAATTTCCTTTGCTGTCATATGGGCCAATCTCCTTGGTGTAAGGTGGTACCTCAGAGTTGTTTTGAATCGCATTTTTCTAATCAAGGAGAGATTTAGAACACACTCTCATATGATTATTGATAGTTTTGATTTCTTCACCTAAAAACTGTATTAACCAATATTAATAAATATGGATTTATGATTTTTAAATAAAATACTATCATGGAAATTATACTGATTCAACCAAGAAATTATTTGCTGTAAATAGTATGTTTTACACCAGAGATACAAGGATAGTTTGACATTAGGGGAATCATCAACATAATTATATTAAATACAAATACAAAGCCAAATATTTATCTCAATAGAGGCAGACAAAATCTTTTTAAGGTACAACACTAATGTATTCTTTAAAAAAACTTACAAAGTATTGGCCCTTTTTTCATATTACAGAAAGTATCTGAAATCAAAAACTTATATCTTCTGGCATTGGGATATTCTAGTTGCTCTCTCAATGGGAGAAGTCAATGATACCCAGTCTCCCTGATATGTAAATTATTTTAGAAACTGAAACTTAGAAATAATTGTGAAGCAAATTGTATACAAGCAAGCAGTCTCAATTAGAGTAAAACAAATATCAAGATGATTTACTCAGTTACCATTTAAAAATATGACATAATGTGATATGTAACATAACAATAATATAATGCATAGCATTTGTTATAATACATAATAAATTATAATAAATATGTTTATTCAAGAGAAAGAAAAAAAAAAGCTATGTCCAAAAACATTTGATTCATTCTTTTTCTCCTCCTTTCTATAAACCCCCTCTGCAAGAAGGCTGGCAATATAATAAAGGTTTACATATATTATCATATAATACATATTTCCATGTTCATCATGCTGTGGAACAAGACACACATTGCTTACACTAAAGAAAAATACACAGAGGAAGTAAAAAATGGTATATTTCAATTTTCATTTGGACTTCTTCTGTTCTTTCTATGGTAGTGTATATTCTTTTTGAGCAGGAATCCCTTGGAATGGTTTTTGGTCCTTCCTTAGCTGATAATAGTTAAGTCATTCATAGTTGATTATCATACATTCTTGTTGTTATTTTTACAACATTCCCATGTTTCCACTCACTTCACATTGCCTTGCCTCATATAGATCTTTCCAGGTTTGGGGTGTTTTTTTTTTTTTTGTGATATTCTTGTTTGACATTTCTTATGACAGTAGTATTCCATTATAAGTATATACCACAATTTGTTCAGCTCTTGCCCAATTAATGGACATTTCTTCAGTTTCTAATTCTTTGCCACCACAAAAAGAGTATTTTAGGAAATAAACCTAATAATGGGATTACTAGGTGAAAACGTATACATTATAGCCATTCTTTGAGTATAATTCTAGATTACTCTCCAAAATGAATGGGTAAGTTTACAGTTCCACAAAGAAAGTATTAGTATCCCTGTTTTTCCACAACCCCTCCAACATTTGTCATTTTACCCTTTTATTATTTTAGCCAATTTGAGGTATGAGATGATGTCTGAGTTGTTTTGATTTTTATTTCTCTAATAATGTTTTCGTCCAAAAACTGCTCATATTTTTTACTTTTTGTCAGTTGAAGAATGACTCATATTCATATATTATGAAGTTCTCTATATGTTTTAGACTTATTGCTTTCATTATAATCTTGGGTATATTAGTCTTATTTGTACAAAACTTTTCAATTTGACATATTCAAAATTATCCATTTTACATTTCACAACACTGTACTATCTCTTATTTATCCATAAATTCTTCTCCTATCCATAAATCTGATAGGTTATATGTTCATTTTTCTTCTAATTTGTTTATATCTCCCTTTATATCTGTCATGAATTCATTTTGATTTTATCTTGGTAAATGATATAAGACGTTGTCTATCTATATTTAGATAGATATAGATAGATAGGTAGATAGATAGATAGATAGATAGATAGATAGATAGATAGACAGACAGACAGACAGACAGATAGAACTTATCTATATAATTTCTTCCAAAATGCTTTCTAGTTTGCCCAGCAATTTTTCTTGAATAGTGAATTCTGATTCCAAAAACTTGGAACTTTACCTCTGTCAAACACAATGTTACTATAATCTTTTACTTTTTTGTATGTTGATTCTTTTCCACTAATCTATTTTCTACTACCTAGCCAATACCAAAGAGTTTTGATAATTAGTGCTTTACAATATATTTTGAAATCCGGTACTAATAGATATCTTTTCTTAACATTTTTTTCATTATTTCCTTTCATATTCTTGATCTTTTATTTTTCCAAATGGATTTTGTTATTTGGTCTTCTTCAGTAAATATATATTTTGGTCATTTAATTAGAATTAAATAGAACAATTACATTAAAATATCGATTTGCCACTTAATGTATTAACACTTCCTTCCAGCTTTGTATAATTTGGATGCCTGATGCTTTATGTAAGTATCTAAGTATCAAAATTATAAATCATGGTCCCTTGGGACCTTAATAATGAGTATAAAGCTAAGGTGTGGTGCCATACACCTATAATCCAATTTTCTCTGGCATTCAGCAATTCTGAACTGCAGCAGGAAAAAAAATTTAAAAATTATAAATTAAAATTATAGTCCCAAGGAGCAAGAGGGAGATTGGAAGGTAAATCAACCTGCCTAAGAGGACATGAACTTTCCCTAGCCAGAAATGAAGCAGTTCAAAGCTTCCATGAGGGTGAATATTTGTATTGAAGCCATGTGAGTCCACTATACTTCCAGTCTAGGTATGATAAGGCGACTCAATCTCCAAAAACCTATATATCTATACATAACACAAATATTCTATTATTGTTGCTGTTAAAGTCACCTTTGGAGTCTGCGGATGTGTGTGTGAATGTGAATGTGTGTGTGATTAAAGAGATTACTAATGATTGACCTCTATGCATTCTCCTCTAGATTAACAGAAGTATACAATCACGTAGTATAAGTGCTTGAAAGCTCCTTAGAAATCATGAATCCGCAATGTCATACTAACTCTATAAAGGGACAATATATCTTACTACTCGTACTTTCCGAGTACAGTCATCATATTATAGTAATTAACAAATGACAAAGCCCTACTGAGTGCAAAATGGAAACATTTATAAAATACAGTGGTTCCTTTAGTAAATAACCTAAGCCTAGAATTAATCTCCAGTGAAGGTTCCCTAGGAGAGGCTGTTCTTTTTTTATAGAAGCATGTAAAATAGGCATTATAACTCATACTAATGAATGGTGATAAGGTACTTGGCAGTAAAGGTTTCATAGATTATACTGCATGAACTCCATTTCTGCCTCACATCCCAATCTGTTATTGATGAGTTGACTGTCGTTATATATTCTTGTTTAAAAATATATCAACATGAGTAATGACTGATTACATTCAGTGGAGCCTAGCATTTTTCGACTGTCGGAAAATTTATAACAGTTGTAGCCTTTTAGCAGTTCTGGTTCTATAGAATGAGCAGAGAAGTCTGAATGGGTTAAAGTGAATGGCACCATTTGATGAGATGCAAGTAAATATAACAGGATGATGAGTCAAATCTTTTTAAAGTTACATGACTTTCTGTACCATCAGTTGAAAAATGAAAGAAGCAAATATTTACTTCTGCTTTAAAATCTAGGAGGGAAAGAAATCAGCAGGAGCAATGTCTCATTCCCAAAATGTAGTAACATAATTCCCAGATTAATTTTTCTATTCTTCAAGTCTACTATATCAGCCAAGCAGTTCCCAAAGGAGTAAATAACAATGAACTTCAAGCTGGAGCAGAAGAACTACCTTTCAATAAAGCACAGACCTTTTTTCCCCCAAGAATAGCTTTCATATCAATTAACTGTGCAATGGAAGTATTAGGTGTGTCCCATGGGCCTTTAAAATGAACATTGCATTGTCTCAGTGTGAAGAAACTCAAGGTGGGACCAATTTTTTGTTGTGATGCAGGTCTACAAAGAAATACAAGCAGGCTTGCTTAAGAAGGATTCAAAGGCAGAAGGAAAGTGGGGAAACAGCAGTTCTTTTTGGTTTGCAATGGTTGTCACTAATGGTCTAATCCACTGACAAAAAGGAACTGATGTTGAGGGCAGAAAAGGGAAAAAAATGAAAATGTAAATCACCAATTTGGAACTAGAAAAGTTATCAGAGACTTAGTGTGACTTCTCATTTTATAGATAAGAAAACTTTGGCTCAGTGAGGTTAAGTGCCTTGCTAACAAAGGTCACAGTCCCTGACTCCATATCCATTCCTCTTTCCCCTGTACTGAGCTGCTTCTACATGAAGGGGGGGAAATAGGGAAATAGAGATTGTATTGTTAAGAATATAGGTCAAAAATAGGGAAATGGAGATTGTATTGTTAAGAATATCCATGATCATATCTTTTGTTTCAGCATCTTTTAAAAAAATATGTATGAGTGAGTCTTTGAGCCAACAAAATTCTCTTCTGAATATAAATGATCATTGATTAGAATTGTTTTTGTGGGGATAGTCAATATTGAACAAAGTTATCTTTTGACATAATCCACAGAGGGGTCAGCAGAAGCATTGCTCCCAGGGAAGGAGGCCATGAAGCCATCTTTACCTATATTGTCTATTTTTTCAAAATTAAACATTTTGCTTCTATCAGGAAGCAAATGCCTTCCCATCTCCCTCTTACTGCAAGACTGTGTCACTAGTCTCATTATGTTTGCAATAACCACTTGTCAATGGAAAACTTCATGACTTGCAAGTTGGAATGTTGTTGTTCAGTTGTCTTCACTTCATGTCTGACATTTTGTGACTCCATTTGAAATTTTCTTGGCAAAGATACTAGTGTGGTTTTCCATTTCCCATTTCCTTCTCCAGCTTATTTTACAGATGAGGAAACTGAAGAAAACAGAGTTAAATGATTTGCCCAGTGCCACCTCTCTAGTGTGTGAGGACAGATTTGATCTCAGGAAAATGAGTATTCCTGATCCCAGGCCCAACAATCTATCAACTATTTTGCCTGGCTACCCATAATTTATTGTGTAACTATTCAGTTTCTGGATAAGTCATACGATTGATCCTTGAGTTGTATATAGAAATCAATAGATTATACACTATGTGAACAATGCCAAAGAGTAGGACAAAATTCTAGATATCTTAGCATTATACTATTGTAATCTCTTGCCCCAAAACAAAAACTATGCACTTAACATAAACTGATATATAATTCTGGGTACTTCTCAATAATAATACTCTGAATTATGACTTCATTCAGATTTTCCCCCTGGGAACACATGAATTTGGCTCATTTCTAGTTCTCTCTAAGCACATCCAATTCTATTTCAAACAATGAGGCAGCTTCACAACATTGCATGTAGAAAGAAATTGTCAACTATAATAAAGAATATAAAACAAGAAGGAGGGAGGGAACAAGCATTTTTTAGAATCCTGCTATATTCCAGTCACTGTGCTAATAGCTCTACAGCTATTGTCTCATTTGATCATCACAATGATTCTTGTGAATTAGTTGCTATTATGATCACCATTTTACAGATGAAGAGATTGAGTTGGAGAGATGTGAAGACATTAAGAGTCCCAAATTCAAACAGCTAATAAGGATCTGAGGCCAGTTCTGAACTCATGTGTTCCTGACCTATATATAGCCCAATGCTCTAACTTCTGTGTCATCCAGCTACGGTCTGAGTTCATAGAAATTATAAATATTTCCCCATTATCATAGACAGTTACCATAGACTTAACATATCTTCTTAGTGTTATGCTACTCCAAGAAAAAAATTGGGTTTGATATAGAAACCCACCTTTCTCAGAAACCTATACAAGTGGCTCAAATTCATGGCCACATTCAAGAGAAAAGAACCTGATATTAATGGAAATTCCTCATCATCTACATGACTTGTAGTATATGTGAAGTGGTCAATTCCAATTATTGCTCTTGATTCAAAACCTTCCTTTGGTTCTTAGGGCTAGGATTTCATGTACTGCTGCTCCCTCTCCCCTCTTCAGCACTCTTGCCTCCGTGTCATCTGTGTCATGTCACAACTATCAATAGCACTGTTGCAGGTGGTGCTGTTGCCACCTCCACAATCATCAGCCGCTTTCTGCTGCTACGTATGCCTCCTAGCCCTTTAGGAGCATCCATTCCTAAGCAACGTGCCTCAGTACATTTCTAGCTGTTTTGTGAGTCAGGCCCAAAGTCCCTACAGAAGTGATTCCTAAAGCAGGACTTTGGACAACTATGCTGATTCACTAGCTCCCACTTGTTCCTCCTACACTTCACTGATACCTCCAGAGCCATTCTTACTCTTTTCAAAGTGTACCTACCCTTAGGAAGTCACATATCCTTCAATTGAAATAGAATTTTATCTATCAAGGCATAACCCATTCTCTAAAAAAAAAAGTTGTCTCAGGAGCAGCTGGGTGGCTCAGTGGCTTGAGAGTCAGGCCCAGAGATGGGAGGTCCTGGGTTCAAATCTAGCCTCCAACTCTTATCTAGCTCTGTGATCCTGGGTAAATCAGTTAATCCTTATTGCCTAGGCCTTACTACCCTTCTTTCTTGGAACTGATGGAAGGTAAGGAATTTTTTTCTTAATTTTGTCTCCTAGGCTACTAATTCTTTCCCCATTCAAATTCACTATGGCATCTGTTTTTCACACACCTTTCCCCCATAGGAGCACCTTTCAGTGCACCTCTTTATATCCTGTTGATTTAAGAATCTCCTTTCATCACCCTAACTTTAATCTTTCTGCTATTCCTTCCTTTTTTACTGAAGCCTCTCTTTTTCCTGAGAGACACTAGAAGTAATTATCCCTTTGCTGTTCACTTATGGACATGATAAGCATGCATCACACCTTGTCTTTTGCTTTTCTGTACCCTCACTCTGCAATATTGCTTCCCCCCCCCCCAATAAATACATAGATTTAACTATAAGGGCATTACGGGGCTTAATCAATGTTTCCCCTTTTTCCTTCTAATATAGCTAGGCAAAATCAATATCTACCATGGAAAGTTACCGAAATGCTCTGGAAAGAGCCTTATATCCATGCATCAACACATACTTTGTTCAATTAATCCTGAGTAGAATAAGTGTATAAAGCATAGAAAATGCTTCTTCACAAATATAAATTAAACCTAAAATAAGAGGGAAACAGTTAGAAGAGAAAAAAATATCTTTGCATCAAATGCCTCTGATAAGAATTTAGTATCCAAGCAGTTAATAGGTAAATAATCGATAGGCAGGAGAATTAAATATGCATCTACATATATACTATACACACATATATGTAAACATGCATGCACATATAGACTCAAAAATAATTTTCCCAAAAGAAAAGTGTTCAAAAGATATGAATAAACTTTTCAAAAGAATTTTAAATTAATAATAAAATGTGAAATAATGCCATCAGTTAACAAAAGAAAAACAAAAAAAAATAAATGAGATTTTACTTTATACTTTGCAAATTAACAAAGATTACAAAAAATAAAAATAGTCATATTTCGAAATGTTGAAATGACACACTAGTATATCTTTGGTAGAACTATGAATAAGCACAGAATTTTTGGAATAAAATTTGGAATAAACTGATAAAAATGTTCATTCTTTTTACTGAGTTTTCAATACAAGGCTTTTATTCTAAAAAGGTCATAAATAATAAAAAATTTTTCTTGCACATCAATATTTATGGCAGTACTTTTTGTGAGAGCAAAAATTGGAAACAAACTGTGCATACAAAATATGTGTATATGTATATACACTAAATGCTTATTATATTTATGTATGTATGTGAAGGCATGTATGAGTATATTCACACATATCTTCCTCATTAAAATATGAGCTCCTTGAAGGCAAGGGCAATTTTTTTGCCTTAGTCTGTATTCTCAGGATTTAGCTGACTGCCTGACACATAGTAAATAGTTAGCAAATGCTTGTTGACTAAAAGAATGAAGAACTCTTTAAATTGAGACTTCTGTGACTCGATGGATTTCTAGTTAATAATTTTAAAGAAATTTCAGTTCTTTTATTCTTAAGTTTGATCTTATTTCAAGGGGTATTTTGAAGATGACATCATTTGACATATAGCAAATTCTACAAGGACTTTATTACTAGAATTCATTGATAGTAATCCAATTGTAAAAAAAAAAAATCAGACTGATAGTCAGGAGAAGCTAATTCTAATTTGTCTTATTTTTGAGTTTCAATTTGACACCAAGCAAATCATTCAAGTTTTAGGGGTCTCATTTTCCTCATCAGTAAAGAGAGCCCTTCTTGAAGAAATCAGAATCCTTAATGAGATTGGTTTCTTCAGAACTTTGCAAATTGGGGGAAATGTGCTACTTAAATTTAAGATATGATTATATATTCCACCTCATCTCAAGAACAAGACATTTTATCTGATTTTCATATAATAACTGAGGCATACTAATTTAGTGCAGTCTCTCAATAACACTTGAGTAGCCTATCCAATGTGCTACTCAAGAATACTTGAATTGCCAACTCAGTGAAAATTTCAGAGGACCAGGGGAAGGAGAGGGGATGTTAAATATCAAATCCAGTGAAAAAAGATTGGGATCTATCCCTACAACATTCAATCTGAAATCACGAAGCTTTCTGTAAACCTAAAACACTGGAACAACTAGGAACCTTTAACATAAAACTTCATAGCAATTAAAGAACTCTGGACTTCAAATCCAATAATCTTTCTACTCTACCTCATGGTTTGAGGAACATATTACTCTAGTTAATTTTGGACTTTAATTCTGCCTATATAACTGGCAAATATTCATCAATAAGTTATTTCAATGTAAATTGTATCAATATCTTTAATTTTTTACATCACTAGAATTTTATCCAGTATTTAACCCTTTCTAATCTCCCAGAATCATATCATATGATATTTTAAAAGACATTAAAGAATTAGCAAAGCTAATTAATACATCAAAAAACTCCTCCCTTATTATTTCATCACAAGAAAAGGTGGGTCTTAGGAGAACACCAACATATCCTTTCATCTTCAATGTGGCAGCTAGAAATGACTGGTTTAGTGTCTATAGATAAAAAAGACCAGTTCTCCACCCTGCCTGCAGCAAACACAAGCCAGTGATATGCCTAAAAACCTGCTACCCTTAACAAAAACAAAAGATTTAGGCAAAAGAAGAGAGGACTCAACTCAGCTTCATAATATGGGAAAGAGACTGTTTGAGCTTTAAAATTAAAAGATATTAGGGAACAATTTGTCAGAAAATATCCCAAATCAATATTACTTTTCCATATTTTGATGTCACGCCCTTATCTGGAAAGTATAATACATTTTTATCAATATATTTTCTCCCTTTTTATGTCAAATTCATTAATTTTGCTTATAGATAAATTTTTTATATTTAATTTGTTCAAAATTATCTATTTCAGCTATTCTAATTAGCTATATCCAGGGTTTGTCTAAGATTATATCTCATAAATATAACTATGAAAATAATTAATCCATTGGTATTCTGTTTTTTTTTTAATTTTATGATGTTTAATATTAAGGTAATGTATACATTTTGAATTTAATATAGAATATGTCATAAATGTTAGGCTAATTTTCCAAGCAATTTTATAAAATTGTGAGTTTTTATGAAATGTATTTCTTTTCTGGTTTATTGAACATTAAGTTATTGAGTTCCATTTTTTTCCTTGGATAGTCTGTTAAATTAATATTTTTTAAGCCAATGAAAATGGTTTTCCTGACTATTATTAATAATGTAGCTTGATTCTTGAAGTGTTATTCCTCCTTCATCCCTACTTTTTCATCATTTTCTTTCAGATTGTATTTTGTTTCTTCAGACAAATTGTTATTGGCTTATTGATTTATACAAAACATCCATTTTAAGTGTAAATAAACTTTTGAAGTGTTATTATTTTTATTATGTTGTGAAGGCTCAACTGAAGATATCTTCATTCAATTAATTTGTTATTTATTTCTTTAGGAAGTATATTTAACTGAATTCATACAAGTATTATATAATTTGGTAAGAGGATCCACAAACATTTTATGCATTTTGTAGCTATAATAAATGTGATTTCCTTTTCTATTATTTATTGCAGCTTAAATTTAGTCAATATAATAAATTTGGATTGGTTTTGTAGATTTATTTTGTAGCCTGTATTTATAGCTATCATTTCCATTGATATCTCTGTTAATTCTCTAAAATTTTCTAAATTTTTCTGTCAGTCTTCTTGGTCTATCTTGAAGACTTTAATTTTTAACTGGTATACTATTTCTATTGGGAGACTTTCTAAAATTGTATAAAATAATGACATAGAGAATCCATACTTTACTCCTATATTCCCCTGTCAATCAAGGTGAGACAAACAAACTCTCAGAGCTTAAATATGACAGTTGTTAATAATTTGTGTGTTAGAATTTTTTATGATAGGGAAAAAGGGTATTTTTATGCATGGTCCTTTTAAGATATTTATTAAAAAGTACTTTGACAAAATATTTTGATTTTGTTTAACCTATCTCTATGAAAAGGTATCATTAAGTTTTTGGATGTTTTACTTTCGATATTATTGATTATATTTATTGCCTTCCTAATGATGAACTACCCTTGTCTACATGGTATAAATCTGACTTGGTCATGACTGATGATTGCTTGTATGAATTACTCTATTCTAACAGAATTTCATTTAAAAAGTTTAGTTGGTGTTCTGTGAATGATATTAATCAATAGTTTTTTATTTATGCTCAGCTGGATTAAATATTAGTTCTTATCTCCAAAGAAGAAAAATGGTAGTCTAATTTTTTGAATAATTTTGAAATTTTGCTATAGTTTTTTTTAGAAAACTTGATAGAATCCTCCTATGAATATAAAAAGATGAGTATTTTTTTCTTTTGGTAGTTTCTATTCATTTGGTTACTATAAAATATTTCTCAATTTTTTGTGTTCTTATGTTTGTGTTATTTTTTTAGCATATCCATTTTTATCCCTTTCTAATCATTCTTGATAATGATTCATCTATTTTGTTAACCTTAAAAAGAATCCATTTGGGGTTTTTTGACGTCAATTCTAAAGTTTTTTGATTTCCAATTTATTTTTTCACTTAAAATGTGCATTTTTCCTTATAATCCCCATCTTCAAGTTTTGTTTTTAAACCCTTCACTTCTGTGTATTGGCTCCTTGGTGGAAGAGTGGTAAGGGTGGACAATGGGGGTCAAGTGACTTGCCCAGGGTCACACAGCTGGGAAGTGTCTGAGGCCAGATTTGAACCTAGGACCTCCGGATTCACTGTGCTACCCAGCTGCCCCTCAAGAAGAAGTTTTTACCAATTCCCTCAATGCTAATACTTTCCTTCTATTGCTTATCACATATTTATCCTGTATTTAGCTTATTTACACATAGTTATTTGCATGTTATCTCTTTCATTTTGATCACCTTGAGAACAGGGACTGTCTTTTGCTTTTCCTTGTATACTATTGAACAGTGCTCAGCAAATAGATTCTTTTTTATTAATTAATTAAATTAATTTAGAATATTTTTCCACGGTTACATGATTCATATTATTTCCCTCCCCTGCTACTTCTTTCCTCCCATTTTCTCCCTCCCATAGCCAATGAATAATTCAACTGTGTTTTATATGTATTATTGATGAAGAACTATTTCCATATTATTAATGTTTGCAGTAGAATGATCATTTAGAGTCTACACCCCCAATGGGTTTTTTTTTTGTTGTTGTTCTGTGTTTCTATTCCCACAGTTCTTTCTCTACATGTGGATAGTTTTCTTTCTCACAAGTCCCTCAGAAACACCTTGGATCATTGCATTATGGCTGCTAGTAGAGAAGTCCTTTAACATTCAATTGTGCCACAGCGTATCAGTCTCTGTGTACAACATTCTTCTGGTTCTGTTCCTTTCGCTCTGCATCAATTCCTAGAGGTCTTTCTAGTTCACATGGAATTCCTCCAGTTCATTATTCCTCTTAGTACAATAGTATTCCATCACCAACAGATACCACAATTTGTTCAGCCATTCCCCAATTGAAGGACATCCCCTCATTTTCCAATTTTTTTGCCACCACAAAGAGTGCAGCTATTAATATTTTTGTACAAGTCTTTTCCTTTATTATCTCTTTGGGGGCACAAACCCAGCAGTAGTATGGTTGGGTCAAAGGACAGGCAGTTTTTTACACCATTTGGGCATAGTTCCAAATTGCCTTCCAGAATGGTTGGATCAATTCCACTAGCAGTGCAATAGTGTCCCAATTTTGCCACATTCTCTCCAACATTTATTACTTTCCTTTTCTGTCATATTAGCCAGTCTGCTGGGTGTAAGGTGTTACCTCAGAGTTGTTTTGATTTGCATTTCTCTAATTTAAGAGATTTAGAACACTTTTTAATGTTCTTATTGATATTTTTGATTTCTTTATCTGAAAACTGCTTAGTGACGTCCCTTGTCCATTTATCACTTGCAGTATGGCTTGATTTTTTTTGTACAATTAATTTAGTTCCTTATATATTTGAGAAATTGGACCTTTGTCAGAAGTTTTAGTTATAAAGATTTTTCCCGAATCTGTTGCTTCCCTTCTAATTTTGAAAGTATGGTTTTATTTGTACAAAACCTTTTAATTTAATGTAATAAAAATACATAGTAGTTTATTACTCAATGCTTGCTGAATGACTTATTTAATCACTGACAAGAAGGAATTATATTAATAAATATACCATTTGCAAAGGAAGGGTTTTTAAAGAAATAGATATTTGTTTATGTCCTCTGGTTTCTATTTTTAATTACATACATATTAAGGCAACATGTATTATTTATTCACTGATCAAAAAAAGAAAACAGGAAATTTTAGAACTCTGAATATTATTTCCAAATTAATCTCTGACTCCCTATGAGATAATAAATGGAAAAAGGAAGAAAAAAGTAAAGTCGTGTACGTACCTAGAAGCAGGTTTGCAAACTAGAAATGTCCATCAAGTCAAAGGAAATATTATGAGGAGATATTAGTCTGTCAAAGGAAAAATATTATGAAAACTAGTTCAATAGAAGTAAACAATGATCAAAGAATCACAACATTACAGATTCATAGAATCTTACCTCCAAAGGATCAAAGATAATATTTAGTCTTTCAAATATCTGAAAATAAAATCCCAATAAGTGTCCATCCTATCTTTGTTTGAGGACCTTTCATTATGGAGAATTTATTACCACCTAAAGCAGTCAATTCTAGTTGTCAAGAAGTTTACAATTTGGGTTCAAATCTTGGCTATCCTACTTTACTAACTGGGTCTTTAGACAAGCTATTTAACATCTTTGGGCATCAATTTCTTAATCTACACAGTAATTAATGATCTCCAAGGTCCCTTAAATGTCTTGATACTTAGAATTATTGCCTAAATTTCAAACAAAAATTTACTAACAGTCACACAAAGGAGTGTTTTTCACACTTCATCAATAAAGTAAACCTTCAATTATTTATTTATTTATTTGTTGAAAATTGATAGTCTCATCAAGTTAAAATTATATATTTATTATGAGGGAAATAACTGAACAAGCATTTCTATCATAAAAAATTTGATAGTAATATAGGTAAAAATTTTTAAACTTAAAATCGTTTTGGTTATCAAGATTTGCCAAGTATGACATTTTGGTTTCAAAAAGAAGGATTTTTAAAGAAAACATTTGTGTATTTAAAATGGGTACCTGCCCAAAATCACATAAATATAGTCTAGATTTGAACTTGGGTTTTCTGAATCCAGAGCCTTTGAAGTACTTTTCAAATCCCCGGGTCTTTTAGAAATAAAACTTTAAATTTTCCCCAAACATATCTAGCGTACATATTCTTATAGTTAATAAAATTGTACTGAATAAGTAAAATTTTGTTATATCCAGATTTAGATCAATCTCTGATTATCTTATCAGGAATATGAAATGTTTGTTCTCTGCATATATCCACAGAATGATTCAATTTAGCTTCTTGATCAAGTGACCACATTATTGGCAATTTTATAACAAATTTAACATTTAATTTATAATTATTTTATATTATATTTATATTATATTTATTACATATATATATATATATTATATTTATATATATAATGTATTATAAATTAGCTTAATTTATTATATATTATATATTGTTAATTTATAACAAATTTATAATAAATTTAAGATAACAATGGAGATTGCAGGTTACTTTATAGGTACAGAATAAAGCAGTAGATGAAGTGCTCCAGCAAAAGAACAAAAACCAAAAGAAAAATGCAAAAGAAATATCACATTGCTAGAGAGCATGTGTATAATATTCTTATTAAACAACCTTTCCAGAATGTCTTATATTAGTAGTGCTGTAATTGCACTTCATTTAATTTCATGATTCAATATCTCTAGCTTTTTTAACACACTAGAACCAAGAAGGCCTCTCATGTTTATTTTTTGATTTTTTTTTTAAATTAGGTAAATGCAAAATGCACTATGTACCATGAAAATTCTCATCTTGGAGCCAAAGGGTTAATACATTTGTCTCTTATTTAAGAAATTTAGTGTAAAAACTGCTAGTTTTTATATTACTGTAGTAAAGTGAAAACTCCTCAATTAGGAGGATTTTATGCAGTTTGACTCCATATTACCACATATTTTAAAATAGGTCCTTCCAACAGTAAGGAAATAATTGATTTGATGGTCACTGTCAGAA
>NC_058135.1:168507752-168561657 GCF_016433145.1 Gracilinanus agilis | reverse complement strand
CACATATAAAACCCAATGGAATTGTGCATTGGCTATGGGAGGGGGGGTGGGAGGAGAGAAGAGAAAGAACATGAATCATGTAACCATGGAAAAATTCTCTTAAATCAATTAAATAAAATTTAAAAGCAAAAAAATAATTGAAAAGTGGTATGGTATAGACCAGTGATAGGCAAACTTTTTATAGAAGGGGCCAAAGGAAAGGAAATGCTCATCTGTCAGTCTGTTTCTAAGACTAGTCTTTCGAAGTTTCATATTGTATCCTACTCATTGTATTCATCAGATTAGGAATAATGTACCCCCCCTCCCCATAGAACAATTCAGGGGGCCGTATCTGGCCCACTGGCTGTAGTTTGCCCATCACTGGTATAGACAAAAAGGATGCCAGACTTAACAGGCAGGAGATTTAGATTTGAATCACAGCTCTGCTAACTTGAATTTTGATCTTAAGCAAATAATATCACATTTATTTGGCACCTAGGTGGGACACTGGATAGTGTACTATAAAATATGGATAATAATAGCCCATACTTCATAGGCTTATTATGAGCATCAAATAACACTTATAAGTGTTTAGAATGATGGTAGACATTTAATAAATACTTGTTCCTTTCCCCTTGTCTATAAGGAATGGGGAGGGTAGGCCAATATTATTAATAAGGTCTCTTCCAACTCTAAATGTTAATAACCACCTAATTTAGCAAATAAACCAAGATATATCTTCTCTTTTTCTTCTTTTCTAAGTGTATTAAGTGTTTTTTGAATCACACATGCCAAACCAAATTACCAAGTTTACACTATGAATATATTTTAACTCTAAGAAACTCAGTAGAACACACTGAATCACTGCAATGTACTGCTTTTTATTTGGTTAACACACTTACAGTCCTCACTGCCAACATATATGTGTGTATACACATACATATATTTATATACATATATATATTTAACAAAGCACAAGATGTGCTTTCCTAGAGTATTTATTTGATTCTGTGGAATTACAAAGTTAAAAACCATATGAACTGAATTTCTACATCATCTTTTGGTCTTCAAGCTTTTCAGTAGTATAGCCGCACTACCAAGGACACCTTTTATAGATTTTTATATATATATATATATATATACACACACACACATAAGCACACACACATAGAAAACTAGGACTTGTGGAAAGTATTACATAGACAAAAACCTTGGCAATAAGATGCCATGCAAGAAAAGCTGTAGCTATGAACAAGTATAAAAATTAGTCAAAATGCTCTTTAGTCCATTATGGCTTTGCATAATTATCAAAGGAAGAAAATTTAAGACATTTCTCATTAAAGCATGTATTATTATTATTTTTACCTCTTCAGCCTCTTCCGTGGCATTGTTCTGTATATGTTTGGGTCCAAAAGCAAGGCAGTGTCTTTTGGGTAGCTTTGATAAATGAACTACTTTTGTTTTTAATTGATGTCGTTCACTTTCATTAACCCACACATCAGGCAAAATATCTTCTGGCATCCAATGAAGGAGCCGTTTTATCTTTCCAGAATCTTCTTTTCTCTGGGCTATGACAGTACTATGAAAAGCAACACCATGTCCCTTTCCTAAACTTTCTATATGGTCTGAGAGGCTAAAGCATATGGCTCGAAGTCAGGTTGCATCCAGTGTCTGTGCATCAGAGAAGTCGTGGGGTCCTGGTCAAGAGCATCCTCTTTTATTTTTAACTTCCTCCTCTTATTCATTCCAGCTTTAGAAGGAGATTCTTCTTTGGCCTTTGGCTGGCTGGCAACTTCTGAAGAATTCTGCTGACTAAAGTGTGTCGGTACATGCCGAGCTAGCCCTCCCTGAGATGCAAAGCTGGCATCGCAACCACCCCCAACACCCTTGAAAGGTTTGTCTCTACTGTGTGTCAGGATATGTCTTTGTAACCAACTTTGGTTGAAGGAGTGTTAAATACTTCACAACCCTTCCAAAGGCAAACAAATACCCCTCCTCGCTGACCATCTACATGTATGGAACGAATATGATCTGCCAGATCTGGACTAGAGTTGAAGCAAGTCTGGCACTGGTCCCAACAACAGTTATAGGCAATTTTTTTTTTGCTTGAAGAAGAAGAGCTTCCTTGTCCGTTCATCCTTGCAGGAGTTGAATGTCCACTGGAAACTGTGCTGTCTCTATCCATTATAGTACTGCTCATGCTGTCTCCCTGCTCCTCTTTCTTCTTTTCTGAATCTCCATCCAGTTTGCTATCAGACATTTTCACCTAAAGATATAAACAGTTCTCAAAGATTCAATTTTCCAGAGGTAGCATGTGAACCCAGGTCTTTTTTTATTCTGAGACCAGCACTCTATTCACTAAAGTATCTCAAAACTGAAAATGAGACATTGTTTATATTTGTATTTTATACTTTAAATTTAAAAGAGTCAACTTCTTTAATAATTCAGGATGAAAAATTGCTGTTAGAAAGTGATTTCCATGTCATTCTTTGCCCTTCTTGTCTCCCTAACCCACCAATAATGACATGAAAAACTTTAATATTCTTAATGTCATCTAGTATTATCAGAGCTCCAGAATCTTTTAAGTTAAAGACTCAGGAAAAATGAAACTAACACACATAATAAGGGCTTAATAATTGTTGCATCTATCTACATATCTTTATTTTGTTTTAAACTGATCATTTTATTTTGACTTCTAGTGCTTTTTGTAAGAATTACACATATATGATAATCCAAAGTAAGAATTAAATATACAAGCAAAAGCACTAAGAACAACTTTAATACACATGTTCATTTATAACACACACACATATCCCCAAAATAAATAAATTACAATGAAGTCAAATACCACCAAAATGTGATTGTGCAAAATTATTTGTGAATATTAAATTCCCAGAATATGCCCAAAGCTTAAAAGTATTCTTTTACTTGAACAAAAATAGCATGAATATCATCCATCCTATTAAAAATCAATAGGTATGCAGAAAAAATCAGACAAATCTGAGTCTCAGCTTCACAGAAGGGAAGAGCCATTTGGTTATAGAATCAATATGGCAGTATCAGTGTCATCTACAGTATTTAACATCAATTTTTGAACCTTTTAAAAGATTAGGATTAGGTTAACATTTTTACCCTTTTAGTCAGTATTTTAAGTTATTCTTTTTTATATCTATTCTCTTCACTCTGATTCACATACATGATTTTCCATATTAATTTGTACTCTTCAGGCACACCACTCCTTATGGACGGGGTACCTTTCTTAAAAGAAATCAGCTCTAAATGCATTATCCATATTCTACTCACTGCATTAGAAGGTCAGACTGTCCAGCCTCTGCTTTAAGGCATTTCTATTCAGAACTTCCAATCACAGATAATAATTCTCTCTTTGAAGGAGTTACTGGAGATTTTGAGCATTTGATGCTCCTCTTTGCCTTATTGCTTTTTGATTAGTCATTGTAGGCTAAGTAACTATTCTCTTGTTATTGGCTTCTATGTAAATGATACCACAACCTCTCTAAATTCCCCTGAACACCCACTTAATGGCATTGTTCTATTATTTCACTGGTCAGAAAGCTTTGAAGGTTGGATGTTGCAAAATTGACTAATGTAGCAAGGTAACATAAGCAGACTAATTATAATTACTAAACTTAAAAACTAGTTTGTTTTTAAGCAGTTCATTTTAATAAAATGAACCTAAATTAGGTTCCAATTGATTTCAGGCGATATAGGTAACTGCATGGCAGTTTCAAAATATGCATCATTTACAAGAAATCTCATGCTGCTAATAAGTCTTTATTGTAGGCTGATTATATTGTGGCCTGATGTGACTAGTATTTAGCATTTACTAGGAATAACCCTGGAATCACAGATTCCAGCAGGTTCTACACAAGGATTCATGTTTGGGTCAGACCTAGGCTAGACTCATTACCTCACCCTAGAGTTGCCTCCACACTGGCTACATAGCCAATAGTCATCCCTGAAAATGACTTTGTCATTAGGACAACTCAATGATTTGGTGCATTCTTACGAGAATTCACACATCTTCTGATGTCCCAGCCACATTGTCTGTTTTCCTTACAGATTGTTCTTAGGTCTGCTCCATCTCTAGAGAAGGTGGGCACTGACTGTCTTGTCCCTGCTCACGTACCCCCTAGCCTTCATGTGATGTGCTTCTCCATTTAAACATAAATTCCTTGCTAGTAGAGACCATCTCTCTCACTTAACACAGTTCCTGGTAAATAGTTAAATGAATGCCCTATTAAATCATATTCCCAGGGATAAATATTGAAGCTTCAAATACTCCAAGGCCTTCATAAAGATTTTGGCTACAGTAATTGAAAAATACTTTATACTAAGATCATGAGATCATACATTAATTTCAAACTAGATACTGGAATACTCACATTGATGAAACTATTTTTAAAAGAATGTTTTTATTGATAATTATATACATGCATATATGTGTGTATATACATATACAGTATTGTTGCTTCCCATTGTCATGTCTGAAAATGTATTTTTTCATGTGCACCTCTAATCCTTAAGCAATTTACAAAAATTATACTTTATGGAAAATAAGAACCTGGAGATATCAATTTAATTTTTTTCAATTTATTTATTTTATTTTGAATATTTTCCCATAGTTACATATTTCATGTTCTTTCCACTCCGCAAAACCCCTCTAACTCCTTCCCCCTTAGCTGAGGCATAATTTCACTGGGTCTTACATATATCATTGATCAAGACCTAATCCCCAATAATATCCCCATCAGCCCATGTGTTCAAGCAGTTGTTTTTCTCCTGTGTTTCTCCTCCCATAGTTCTTCCTCTGAATGTGGCTAGTTTTCTTTCTCATAAGTCCCTCAGCATTACTCTGGATCATTGCATTGCTGCTAGAAAAGAAGTCCTTTATGTTCGATTGTAGCACAGTGTATCAGTCTCTGTGTGCAATGTTCTCCTTGATCTGCTATTTTCACTCTGCATCAATTCCTGGAGGTCATTCCAATTTACATGGATTTCCTCCAGTTCTTTATTCCTTTGAGCACAATAGTATTCCATCACAAACAGATGCGACAATTTGTTGAGCCATTCCCCAATCAAAGGACATCCCCTCATTTTCCAATTTTTTGCCACCACAAAGAGCGTGACTATAAATAATTTTGTACAAGTCTTTTTCCTTATTATCTCTTTGAGGTATAATCCAAGCAGTGCTATGGCTGAATCAAAAGGCAGATAGTCTTTTAAAGCCCTTTGAGCATAGTTATAAATTGCCATCCAGAATGGTTGGATCAGTTCACAACTCCACCAGCAATGCATTAATGTCCCAATTTTGCCACATTCCTTCCAACATTCATTACTCTCCCTTATTATCATTTTAGCCAATCTTCTAGGTGTGAGGTGGTACCTCAGAGTGATTTTGATTTGCATCTCTCTAATTATTAGAGATTTAGAATACTTCTCATGTGCTTATATATATATTTTATTTCTTATCTGAAAATTGCCTATTTATATCCCTTGCCCATTTATCAATTGGGGAATGGCTTGATTTTTTATAAAATTGATTTAGCTCTTTGTATATCTGAGTAATTAAACCTCTGTAAGAGTATTTTGTTATAAAGATTTTTCCCAGTTTTTTGTTTCCCTTTATGATTTTGGCTGCATTGTTCTTGTTTGTACAAAAACTTTTTAATTTAATATAATCAAAATTATTTATTTTACATTTTGTAATTTTTTTCTAACTCTTGCTTGGTTTTAAAATTTTCCCTTTCCCATAGATCTGACAAGTATACTATTCTGTTTTGACTTAATTTACTTATAGTTTCCTTCTTTATATTCATGTCATTCACCCATACTGAATTTATCTTGTTGTAGGGTGTGAGATGTTGATCTACACCTAATCTCTCCCATATTGTTTTCCAATTTTCCCAACAGTTTTTGTCAAATAGCGGGGTTTTGTCCCAAAAGCTGGGTTCTTTGGGTTTATTAAAGACTGTCTTGCTGAGGTTGCTTACCCCTAGTCTTTTCCTCCCTTCTGTCTCTTCTCCAGTACCATATTGTTTTGATGACTACTGCTTTATAGTACAGTTTAAGGTCTGGTACTGTTAGGCCACCTTCCTTCATATTTTTTTCATTATTTCCCTTGATATTCTCGGTCTCTTGTTCTTCCAAAAGAACTTGGTTATAATTTTTTCTAATTCATTGAAAATGTTTTTGGTAGTTTGATAGATATAGCACTAAATAAGTAAATTAATTTGGGTAGGACTGTCATTTTTATTATGTTAGCTTGTCCTACCCATGAGCACTCAATGTTTTTCCAATTGTTTAGATCTAGTTTTAATTGTGTGGAAAGGGTTTCGTAGTTGTGTTTGTATTTGTGTTTTGTCTTGTGCTTGTCCTGTGTAGTCTTGGCAGATAGATTCCTTGTATTTTATATTGTCTAGGGTGATTTATAATGGAATTTCTCTTTCTAACTCTTCCTGCTATGATGTGTTTAAAATATATAGAAATGCTGATGATTTATGTGCATTTATTTTGTATCCTGCAACTTTGCTAAAATTGTTGATTATTTCCACTAACTTTTTAGTTGATTCTCTAGGATTTTTTCAGTATACCATCATATCATCTGCAAAGAGTGATAGCTTAGTCTCCTTGTTGCCCATTTTAATACCTTCAATGTCTTTTTCTTCTCTAATTGCTACTGCTAGTGTTTCTAGTACAATGTAAAATAATAGAGGTAATAATGGGCATCCTTGTTTCACTTCTGTTCTTATTGGGAAGGCTTCTAATTTATCCCCATTGCAGATGATGTTTGTTGGTGGTTTTAGATATATAACATTTATTATTTTTAGGAAAGGCCTTTCTATTCCTATACTTTCTAGTCAATAGGAATGGGTGCTGTATTTTGTCAAAGGCTTTTTCAGCATCTGTAGAGATAATCATGTGATTTTTGTGGGTTTGCTTGCTGATATGATCAATTATGTGAATGGTTTTCCTAATGTTGAACCATCCTTGCGTTCCTGGTATAAATCCCACCTGATCATTGTGAATAACCCTCGTAATGAATTGCTGGAGTCTTTTTCTTAGTATTCTGTTTGATATTTTTGCATCTATATTCATTAAGGAGATTGGTCTGAAGTTTTCTTTCTGTTTTTGATCTACCTGGCTTTGGGATCAGTACCATATTTGTATCATAAATGGAATTTGGTAAAACTACTTCTTTGCTTATTGTGTCAAATAGTTTGTATAGTATTGGAATTAGTTGTTCTTTGAAGGTTTGATAGAATTAACTTGTGAATACATCAGGCCCTGGCAATTTTTTCTTAGGGAGTTCTTTGATGGCATGTTCAATTTCTTTTTCTGATATGGGATGATTTAAGTATTCTATTTCTTCTGTTGTAAATCTAGGCAATTTATATTTTTGTAAATATTCATCCATATCACCTAAAATGCTATATTTATTGCCATATAATTGGGCAAAATAGTTTTAATTGATTGCCTTGATTTCCTCTTCATTAGCAGTGATGTCTCCCTTTTCATCTTTGATACTGATAATTTGGTTTTCTTCTTTCCTTTTTTTAATTAGATTGACCAGTACTTTTTCAATTTTATTTATTTTTTCAAAGTACCAGCTTCTAGTCTTCTTTATGAATTCAATAGTTCTTTTACTTTCAACTTTATTTATTTCTACTTTGATTGTTATAATCTCCAATTTAGTTTTTAACTGGGGATTTTTAATTTGTTCCCTTTCTAGTTTTTTTTTTAATTTGCATGCCCAGTTCACTGATCTTTGTCCTCTCAAATTTGTTATTATATGCATTCAATGATATAAATTTCTCCCAAGTACTGCTTTAGCTGCATCCCACAGATTTTGGTAAGATGTCTCATCACTGTCATTCTCTTCAATGAAATTTTTAATTGTTTCTTTGATTTGTTCCTTCGCTATCTGATTTTGGAGAATCATATTATTTAATTTCAATTTAGTTTTTGATTTGCCTGTCCATGTGCCCTTATTGATTATTATTTTTACTGCATTATGAATTGAAAAGGTTACATTTATTATTTCTGCTCTTTTGCATTTGTTTGCCATGTTTCTATGAATGTACCATGTGCAGCTGAAAAGAAGGTGTATTCCTTTTTGTCCCTATTTATTTTTCTCAACATATCTATTAAATCCAAATTTTCAAGGATTTCATTCACCTCTTTGAATTCAGATTTTGTCAAAAAGACACATTCTTTTTTAAATATGAAAAACTAATTTCCTGTCATCTGTGACATGTACAAAAATCAAAACTTTAAAAGTTATTTGGAACTATTGAAAACTAGAAAAGTAGGAGAATGGTTACCTTCTTTAGGTATAGCTGGGTAAGAATTCTTAAATAAATGATAAGTTATGGGAGATGTTATAGATATAAATATAAGGAATGTCAGGGAGCTTGGAAAGCTCAGGGTATGTTCAAAGAACAGAAAGTGGATCATAGAGCATATGGTGAGAAATAATATGAGCTAATGTTGGTGCCAGATTTTTGAGGGTCTTAAGTACTTGGCAAAGGAGTTTGAACTTTCTACCAGTGAATAGAAAGGGGATAAATTAAGAGTCAGAGGATTTGGGTTTAATCTTCCACTATGCCCCCTTACACCTTTGTGATCTTGTGTAAATCACATTTCTTATCTTGTTCCTTGTTTCTCTCATTTTAAAAATGAGGGACTATAACACGAAGGCAGGCAAAGACCTTTGAACTTTTAAATCTATGATTCTAAAGGTGGCAGATCCTTCATAACACTCAAAGTAGATGAGTTTATCTATATAAAATTAAAAGGTTTTGCATGAATCAAATCTAAGAAAGTGAATTAGAATAGAAATAGTAAAGTAGAAAAATATTTGCATCAAATATCACCTATAAAACCTGATACCAACACATATAGGGAATTAACAAAAAGTCATAACCACAATAGATAAGTAATCAAAGAATATGCACAATTTTCAAAAGAAAAACAATTCTCAAAGAAAGGGAACTATAAATGACCACATGCCTCAAATTATTAATAGTAAGTTAAATGAAAATTAAAACCAGGGGCAACTAGGTGGCACAATGGATAGAGAGCCAAGCCTAGAAATGGGAAGTCTTGTGTTCAAATCTGACCTTAGACATTTCCTAGCTGTGGGACCCAGGGCAAGTAATTTAATTCCAATTGCCCAGCCCTTACTGCCCTTAGTCTTGGAAGTGGTACTTAAGTATTGATTCTAAAGCAAAAGGTAAGGTTATTTTTTTAATTATTATTTAATTAAAAACAATGTGCACTGTGACTTCATAATATATAAATTTGTAAAGATGACAAAAAATTGGGACAATCAGTCCTGGATAAACTGTCAAAAGGCAGATACTCTAGTACACCAGAGATAGAGCTGTCAAGGGGTCTCATAGTTCTGCATAGCAATATGGAACTATTACAATTTATATGTTTTTAAATGACTAAACTTCCAAATACATTGACCCAGAAATCTGAATAAAGGGCATATGCCATTCAGAAGTCAATGACCCAATATGAATCAAAATATTCATGTCCTCACTATTTGTGGTAGCAAAAGATTATATGAAGAAAATGATTGGGAAGGAGCTAAAAAAGTATATGACAATGTATGAACTATTACTATGTAGTAAGAAATGAATAATTGAAAAAAATATGGGAATATTTGTATAAACACATGCAGATCGAAATAAACAGAACCAAGAATGAAATGTAGATGACTACAAAAATACAAATGAAACTAATACAAAAAGTATGTTGAACTCTGAGAAACTAGAAAATCCTTGAAAATCCTAGAGAAAATATAATGAAACGTATCTTCCTTCCAATAAATGAGAGCAAAGACAATATACCTTTTTGCATGCATTGTCAAATATAGTCATTATAGTGATTAGGAACCATACCTTTCATTTTACTAACAGAAGCTACTTCATGAGAAAGGAAAATCACTCTTCCAATGTAGGTCAATAGAATTTCTATCATTTTTAGTCTTAGAGAGTTACCTGAGATACTGACTTTCTGGCTTCAAGATAATCTCTTTATGTACACCAACCTGCCTCTCTGCTATCATCATTAGATGTTTTTCTTTAATTATTTTTCATTGTCATAAGGGAAACCTCAATGGAGTAGGTTATGACTATGATTAAAAATGAAAGTAATAAAAAATAATTTGGGGTTAGTGAGTAGTAAGCTAAAATAATTATTCAAATTCCATTATTTATTTAAGATCTCTATTTTTAAAAACACAATAGCCTCCCTTAGAATTCACCTAACTATATACTTTCCTGCACCACCCATGAAGGCAGATTTCCTCTTCTTTCCTTGTTTGAGTTTTTCAATCTAGTTTTTCAATCTCCCTTCATTAAAGTCCTGCACTAACATTTTTTTTTATGGCATGGATTCTATAAATCTGGATCAAGTGAATAAGTATTTATTAAAAACTTAAACGCTAAGCATTGGGAATATAAATATAAAAAGAAAGAAAATCAGTTCCTGCCCTTAAGGAATTTAGATTCTAAGTGGGGAGGAAACAGATAAAAGGGAGATGAAAAGGTGTGAGAAATGAAGGTACCAAACACCAGGGGATTGTAGAGAAGGTCTGGATGAATTCCTATTGCAACCTGGAGAGGAAAAAGATATGGCTGACCTGGATCTTTAAGTCAGAATGAAAGGTCGCAGCACAGAAAGGAGTCATGATTTCCCACGTGAATTCCACAGTAAAGTGGTGTTTGGGTAATTGTAGAGAAAATCCAGTAGAGTTAGACATACAGGCACAAGAGGTTAGCTTAGAGCTAGCCTCCTGTCAAGCTGTGACAAGTCCTATCAATGAGAAGATTGAGAAAATAAGCTAGGAATGTACTACATCCAAGTACGAGTTGAGCTAACTTTAGAAAGGCTCATTTGCCTTGTGTTAAAGTTTTCATTCATAGTAATTCAGGATTATAGTCCTCTAAGGTGTCAAGGGGGTCTAATTTGGCTTCCAGTAGCAGAATCAAGATGGTAGAGTAGAGGAAGCACTCCATTGAACTTTCACAATATTCTCCTCCAAAAACTATAAAATGATATTTCAAATAAAATTCACTAGTGGCAGAGTCAGCAGAAGATCTGGGAGAGCTATTCTTCCAGCCAAAGACAATATAGGAAGTCAAGAGATATCTGTGATGGGTTTGGGATTGGGTGGCGAAGCCTGGCCTTGAGGCTATGGAGGATCAAACACTAGTGATGGGACTTCCTAGTGTCAACAGAAGAGCAAGAGCAGCAAATTCAGAAGCTCTTGTAAGCTTAAAAATCAATAAACAATAATTCCAAGAATTATATTTAATAAGATTTATCAATAATAACTTGAAGTAAAAGGAATAAAAAGAAAAAAGTAAAAGCCTGAGTAAAGCCAGCTTTCCCAGCTGCACATGGGGGAAAAAAGCCAGTGGGTAGTGTGAGAGCAAACTTATTTACAATACGTAATGATGCTACGTGGACAAAGGGAAAAGGACTCTGGAAGATGAAGTCCAAGGTTTCAAGATTTCTAATTACACAGTCCCAAGTCATAGACAGTAAAGAGAAGTAACAACTGCTCAGAAAGCGATTACAGGGGACCCCTGTGCTAGCACCCAATGTAGAATGCTGCTTAGCAATTCTGTTACCTATGCCTACTTCTGGGTCACAGTTCAAGGCAGACTATGAACTCATGACTGGCTAACTCAGAAAACAGATTCTCTTTTGTATTTATTTTATTTTATTTTATTTTATTTTATTTTATTTTGCATTTTCTAGTGCTTAGCTCTCAGGCACATTTTCAGTGAATGCTAAAGTTTTTATTCATTAGCAGCAAAACTTTTGTACATAAAGGATCATTTATTGCATTGACTGGTGGAAAAATAAAGGGTAGAAAAATGAGAGAGGAAGTTCCAAACTGGAAATTTACTGCTTAGAAAAAGTGGGAAAAAAACTCAGTATTGAATTAATTTACACTCTAAGATACAGCTTGATGCAGCTGAATAAATTAGCCCTGGCTCAGTGGTCCAGAATGAAAAATGGATTAAGACAGTCTAAAAGTAAGAGAGTAATAACAGATAATTTATTTTTTAATAAAGAGATTGGGATTCCCATAACATTAGTTCTAGAAAGCAGATAACTGAATATCCTTCCAACTTCATTTGTGTCTTAGTTTCTTCATCTGTAAAGAGTTTGGTTTCTATGACACCCTATTTTCTATTATTTGTACTATCAGTTCTCTTGAATATGATAATGAGAAGCATGGGAAAGAGTGCAACTAATTTTAAAAAACAGTAAAATAAGAGTTTTAGAATGTTTCACAAACCTTAAGGGGTGCAATAGTCACACTTTCTACAGTACTTATTTTACATCTTAATAATAATACTTATATGGTATTTTAAAGTAATTGATTTGAACCTCACAACAATTCAGGGAGTAGGTGCTATTATCCCCATTTTACAGGTAAGGAAAATGAAGTAGATTAAATGATTCCTACAAATCACACAGCTAATATCCAGGAAAATGTTCAAACATATTTTCCTAACTCTAAATCTGACACTCTGCCCACTATGCTACCTGGATTACATATTAATCATCAGAAAATACCAAACTCAATAATAAAACATCTCCTCCCCAAAGAGGGGAAAGGCTATACCTCATTCTAATACTTAGAAATTTTGGGTCTTGAGGTGTCATATTCAATGATAGCCAGAATTCAACTTGAGAGGATCCCTCATTAGCCAACTAGAATGTAGGATGACATAGAGCATATCATCTGTAGAATTTATACTATCCTTTCCTTCAAATGTATTTTGGAGAAAGGGGTCAAATCCATGGGAAGCTTTAGATGAAACTCTTAGCTTGAAAAAAGAAAATGGCCTAGTTGATCTTTTTTTCAGCCCTTTGATCTCATATCACATCAAAACAAAAGAAGTGTTCCCATACTAAATCTGGAAAAATTTACTATATAAAATACATGTTGGCTTACTGCATATAGAATCTATTTTTATGTGAGTGGAATTGGAAAAATATATCTAAAATTCCTCTAGAATTAAATACTCTACTTGTGGATAATTCAAAAAAGAATGTTAACTTCACAACTTCTAAAATAATTGGTTTTCTACCAGATAAATCAAAGCAGCATGATATACTGCAAGAAGAGTATGGAGTAATTATTTTAAAATTAGGCTATTAATTAATTTGGCATTTCCTCTTAAAGCATTAATCATCTTAAACAAAGCCTGAGCAGTCTATAAATGTACACCTTCAGTTAATCAATGCATTTTTGCTACTCTTAAGTATTTCGTGCTTACTTTGTTTAACTTGTTCATTGATTATCCAATCTTTTTTATGACATCTGCTCTTTAATTTATCCAATCGCTACAATTTATTTTCACCAAACAGCTTAAGACCCATTTTTAGGGCATGTTGTTACAATACCCATAATTTAGACTGAGAAAAATAAAAAACGTAGTAAGTACCAAAAAATCATTCTGGAAATATTCAGGAGAGTAGTGAATGGCCCTCCCTTTCATCCTCTCTCTCCCTGAGGAGGATTGGCGAGTTAGCAAGGGAATATTTATGGGGTGTGGGAAGAGTGAGAGAGGGATATGCTATATTCCCACAGACTTCTTATGGACCTCAATTTCTTTCTCTGTAAAAGTAGGAGGATAAACAAAACAGTATCTTAAGGCTTTTTTTTTAAAGCTGCTGAGACATGTTCTTCCTCTGAAACCATCTTTAATGATTTTAACATACATTCCAGGTTTCCCCCCACCAGGTTTCACATTTCCAAAAGGCAAGCATTGTTTTCCAGATGGATGGTGAAGTAGATAGAGTTCTGGAATCAGGAATATCGAGTTCAAATCCTGCCTCAGACGTTTATAACTTGAGTAAAGTCACTTAAAATCTATGTGGAATAAAACAGGAAAAATAAAACAGGAATAATAATATCTACCTCATAGTGTTGTTGTTGTGAGAAAGAAACAAATGAGGTAAGACAGGCAAAGCGTTTTCCAGTCCTTGGAGTCACTATATAAATGCCAGCGATTAGTAGTTTTTATTCTACATCTTTTCCTTCTACTCACTGTGCCTTCCAAGGCTCTCAACACAGAGGTGAACATTACGTCAAAGTCTGATGAATAAATTAACCCAGATGTAATCTGAAGGCATCCAGGAGATCAGACAAGTCATTTATCTTCCCAGTTACTCCACAGAATACATCTCGATCCATCCTTCAGGCTAATGGCCTGCATTACTTTTCTTGAGCCCATCAATCTGGACAGACACCGATACAGAATGTCCCTGACGGAAACACAACCTAGAGTAGCTGTAGAGGAAGGTAAAGATATTATTTGGATATCCCTCTCCTAAAGCAAACATAAAATATTGTTTTTATTCTTTGCAAATAGCTTTATGATCGAAGTCTCAATTGAGATTTTAAATATCACATGAGATGGACAAGAATGTATTGTATGCTCACTTGTGTAAAGAAATATGGTGATCTCAAAGTTCATTTCAATTAAAATCAACTCAACAAACACTGTTCTATCCACTGTCCTAGGCACAAAACACTGAGATGTAACACAGAGCTTGCTTGCAAAGAGGTTTTAATTTAATATGGAGGAAGGAAAAGTTAAGAGGTTATGAAAATAATATTTTATATTAGTGATAATAGAAGGGAATGAGCATTTATATAGCATTTATTATATGCCAGATGGTGTTCTAAGCACTTTACAAATAATATTTCATTTGATCCCCAAAAATAGCCCTGTGAAGTAGTTGATGTTGCTATCCTCACTTTATTGAAGAGAAAAAGAAGGCAAATAGAGTTAAGTGACTTACTCAGGGTCACATAGCAAGTCTCTGAGGCTACATTTGAACTCAGGTTGATCTTCATTGGTTTCCCTTTTACTTTTAGGTTTATTCACTGAAGAATTTGAATATAAAAATAGAAACCTCTTGATTTGGGAGGAAATTATCTTCCTTTACTCACACTATTTGTTCATGGAATAGAAACCTAGTGGGATCTTGGTTTATATTTAGTCCAACCACCTCATTATATAGAAGAGTACAGATATATCCAGAGTCACATCAATACTTTAAGAACCAGAGATTGCCCTGGTGTGCAAGCTCTCCTCAGTATCAATAATAATAGCTTACATTTATAGAGGTTTGCAAAATAGCACATAAACACACACATATAAATATAGAACTTCTTTGAGTTCTTGGTTTTCTCATTTAGAAATTGAATTAGATGGATTAAACTATCTCAAGGAGCCTATTCAGTTTTCAAATATATATGATCTATAAATTTGAAAAAAAAAACAAGTACTTAAAAACTGCAGCTTGCAAAATATTTTCAGAGTAGGAATTAAAATAGTAGAGCATGCCAACATATTTATGTAGTTGCTAAATTAAACAAAAAGCAAGTGAAATTTCCCAGAGAGAGATAGAAAAGGAAATAATTATTGTGGAAAAATCATTTTTAAAAGGCACATAGTACTGAACAACCAAATAATAGTAGGAAAATCATAAAAGACCATTCTATATCTGGCAAAACAAGAAGGAAAAGGAGAGTGGAAAGCCAAACTTACCGTTTTTTCTACATTTAATCTCTTGATTGTCTTTCTCATAAAGGCATCTAAATAGCAACAATTATCAAGGATTCCTTCAAAACCATTTAGATGAATCCAGATTCAATTCAATAAGATTTTTGTCTTTTCTTTTTTTCTTATTTGAAAAAAATAACTACAACTTACTAGATCTGGTTGAGGTGCTGATACTTATAGGAAAGAAGTATAAAAGATATCCTTTGGTATCCAGGATCTTGGAGTCTTATTATGATAAAATATCACTCATGGCTAAGTTTAATAAATAAATGTAGTGTTAATAATAAAAGAAGTTGTGTCAAGATGGTGGAATAAAGACAGGGACTTGCCTGAAATATCCCAAATTCCTCTCCAAACAACTTGAAAATAATGCCTCAAAATTAAATCTGGAGCACCAAAACCATCAAAAGGAAGGGATGAAATAATTTTCCCACCCAAGACAATTTAGGCCAGCAAGAAAGGTTTCTCCCACCAGGGACAAGAGTGGAGCCCCATTCAGTACAGACTGAGATCATAAGCCATCAGTAGGCCTTGGGAGTGGGTGAATCCACAGCACCAGCAGTTTTCAGAGCTCTTAGTCCAGAGTTGGTAAGGGCATCTGTCAACTGGTCAAAAATGGATTACAGGGGACTTTTTGCTAGCACTGCTTGGAGGACTCTGTTGCATTGGTCACCACAATTCCCAGTCCCAGTACCAAGAATGAGAATGAAGACTAGCACATTAGACCATGAAGGCACAGGAGAACGGGGAAGCTGGCCACAATTTCAGGGCAAAAAAGGATTCTTGTGGTTGCTCACAGACCAAGCATAGTCCAGGAACGCAATGACCACACTTCTTCTGAGATCATGTTACCTTGAGAAAACTGAAAACTTACAGGTTCCCATAACTAGCTCTGAAAATAGCTTCAGAAAAAAAACCTAAATCTTGGGACAGACAGTACCCTCTACACCCCAGGAGCAGAATAGAGCTTTAACATGAGGCTAAGAATCAAGAAATAGTCTGGAAAAAATAAGCAAATGACAACAGTAACTTGACCGTTAAAAGTTACTATAGTGACATGGAACATCAAAACAAAAAATTCAGAAGAAAATAACAAAGTCAAGAATACTATATCCAAAGCCTAAAGGAAAAATGTGAATTGGTCTCAAGAAAAATTTAAAAAAGTAGAATTCCTAGAAGAGCTCAAAAAGCCCAAATGGCTATAAAATTGGCATAATATTTGGCCCACCAATATCACCATAAAATCTATATCCATCAAAGATAGGGGAAAAGAACCAATTTGTACAAAAATATTTATAGTAGCTCTTTTTGTTGTGACACAGAATTAGAAACTGAAGAGTTATCCATCAATTGAGGAATGTTAAACAAGCATGTGATTTTAATGCAATAGTATTGTTACATAAGGAGTGACAAACAAGAAAATTATAAAAAACCTAAAAAGACTTATATAAAAAGATGCAAAGTGAAGTGAGCAGAATCAGGACAACATTGTGCACAGTAACAGAATTAATATATGCTGATCAATTGTGAATGACAACAATTATCAGCAATGGAAGGATTCAAGACCATTTCAAGGGACTCGTGTCAAAAAAAAACCCAAAAAACTATTTACCACCATAGAGGGACTTAGTGTAGTCTGAAAGCAGATTGAAGTAAACCATTTTTCAGTTCATTTCCTTCATGGATTTTTTTCCACATATAAGTGATACATTTCTCCTTTCACAACATGACAAAGATAGAAATATGTATGGCATGGTGTCATGTGTCTAACCTATATCATATTATCAGCTATCTTGGGGAAGGGGTAGAGGTAAGAGGAAGGGAGAGAACATGGACCACAAAATGTCAGAAAACAATTCTTAAAATTGTGACTACTTGTAATTGGGGAATCAATTTTTTAAATCTATTTATTTAATTAATTAATTTAGAACATTTTTCCATGGTTACATGATTCATGTTATTTCCCTCCCTTCTTCCCACTTCCCCTCCCATAGCAAATGAACAATTCAACTGGGCTTTAAATGTATCATTGATCAAGACCTATTTCCATATTATTAATATTTATAATAGATTGATCATTTAGAATCCAGATCCCCTGGGGGAATATAATGTCAAAATGTCACTCTAAAAAAGAAGAGTTTAAAAAGGATTTTAAAAATCAAATAAGAGAGATGGAGGAAAAATTGGGAACAGAAATAAAAGTGATTAAAAAAAATCATGAAGCTAGGATTACAACCAAGAATCATATATTCAAGCCAGGGTTTTCTGGGGGAGGAAAATGGATATTTGATAAATTAGGAGACTTTCAAGCATTCTGCATTAAAAGATGAGAACACAATAGAAATTTTTACTTTCAAATATGACTCAAGAGAAGCATAGAAAGATAAGCAGGAAAGACAAATAAATCATAAGAAATTCAATAAGGTTAAACTTTATATTCCTATGAGGAGAGATGCTACTTTTAATTCTTAAGAACTTTCTTGTTATTAGGACAATTAGAAGGAATATTCATAGACAAAGGCCACATGTGTGAGCTGACTAATGAATGATATCTAAAAAATAAAATTAAGGAGTCAGAAAGAAGGAAAAGGGAGAAGGGAAATATGGAATGGGGTAAATTATGACTGAACAAGTTAAGGTTTAGGAATGTGATGTAATACTTTTCTTTTATAATAAATGTCAAGGAGTATGCTATTGGGGGAAAAAACTGGAAAAACTTACATGCAAATAAAAGTTAGCAGAACCATAATAGTGTGCATTAACAGCAGTATTGTATGATGAGCAACTGTGAAAGATTTAGCTCTTCTCCTTAATAGAATGATCCAAGAAAATTTAGAAAATATATGATGAAAAATTATATCTACATTCAGAATGAGAACTGATAGAGTCTGAATGCAAATTGAAGCATACGTTTTAATTTTTTCTTGTTTGTTTTTGATCTGTGTTTTCTTTCACTCCATAATTTATATGGAAATTTTTGCATGACTGCACATGTATAACCTATATCAAATTGCTTGCCTTTTCAATGAGGGTAAAAACATTTGGAACCCAATTTTTAAAATGAATATGAAAATTTTCTTTTACATGGAATTGGAAAAATTTCATGTATATATATGTATATATAATATGCTTGTTTTATAAGGGTATCTAGAGTAAATACTATAAAAATGGTTAGTATAGGGATTACTAGAGGAGAACCAGAGAAGAATGAAATTTCATGGAGGAGCTTGAACTTTGGAAGAGTGATTAGGACTTAGATAGGCAAAGAGGGAAAGAAAAGTCATTCTAGGTCAAAGTAAAGCATGAATGATGATTCAGGCAGAGAAGGAAATATGAAAGGTAGGAAAGCCAATTAGAAGAATGAAAAGGGCTCCATTGCAAGAATATTAGAATATGAGATAGGAAAGGTTTGGTAAATTCTGTACTTTTTATATATTATGTTCATCAAAATACAAGAATTGCTTATATTTTTCTAATTATTTTTCTGTTCCTATTTCATCTCAAAGTGTGCACTCTCTTACTTGGAAAGGGACCTCAGAAGGGACCTTCTGAGCAAGAATTCCTAATCAACCTCCTGACAAAAAAGATATCTAGCTTTTTCTTCAAAGCCTTCTACCATTCTTTATCATTCTTCAAAGGGAAGATTTGAGATACTTGAGACATTTGGTACTTATTTATTTCAGTCATGCTCAAGCCCATTTGAGGTTTTCTAGGCAGAGACATTAGAGTGATTTGCCATTTCCTTGTTCAGATCATTTTATAGATAAGAAAACTAAGGTAAACACTGTTAAGTTACTTGCCCAGAGTCACATGGATGGTAAGTGTCTGAGGCCAGATTTGCACAAAGGAAGATGAATCTTTCTAACTCTAAAAATGGTACTCTATCCATTGTGCCACCTATCTGTCCTAAGACTTGAGACATATTATTGAAATATATCATATAAAGTAATATGAAGATTCAAGACCCCAGCCATCTTGTATTTTGATCCAAATTTATTTTCCTTTCTATGTGAATTATTGTAGCAATTATCTTCATTGTTTTTGCATGTTCAGTCTTCTCAAGAAGACTTTGCATGTGCACACTCCCCAAAAGGACTCTGATTCTGCTGAGTAAAACAAAAAGAGATCTTATTCATTATAAAAGAATCTGATTAGCTACTTAAGACAGTTTCATTTTATCTCAAATTTCAGTATCCAAATTTCAACTATCCAAAAGGGTAAATGGTTTGTCTTTTAGACAAGAAAAATAAAGGCAAGACTTATCCCTTCTGGAAGAATGGAGCAGCCCCGAGTGAGGGAAATAGGAACAGCTGAGATAAAGGGAAAACTTTATAAGGCAATATGCATTAGATCTGAATCATTGGAGATACAATATTCTGAGGGAAATAAAGCACCACATTAGACTATTTTGTGTTCAGAACAAGTTTCCAAAATGCACAAATGACATATTTATCACTAACACCTGAATATGAGTAAAAAGGACAGTACCATCAAAAGTAAAGAGTTATTTTGCATAATTCAACAAAAGAAACTAAGTTGCCCAACATTTGGAGAACAAATGAAGCATAATTAAATTTTATTTTGTATCAAAGGCATGTGTATATATTCACATACATCTGATCAAACATATACATATATACACATCTGTATGCATTTGCACATGTATAAAATGTGTCTATATATGAACTTATATTATTTGAACCTCTATTATTTTTTATTTGAGGATCTTAATTTTAACACTCTCTATACTGCATATTTTCAAATTAACAAGTTGAAAATGAAGTTATATTGTAATACTTTTTTTTTGTTATAAAAGTAACTTCTAGGGCATGGCAATGACCCTGGGTGATTGAAGTTTGTGCTAGCAAGTTCTAGCAGGTACTACCAAATGTTCCAGAAAATCTGGCTTGGTAGACCAAATGCTTGGTTGTACCGAAAACCTGTTAGGTAATGAATTGTATGTCTTATCACAATGTCAGGCACACAGTAGGCATTTAATAAATTAATTGATCTCTCAAGAAAAACCTTGTTAAATTAAAGAAGTTCATGATTAAACTGGTCATGGTGTAATGAGCCCTCAGCCATAGCCTAATCAGAGATATCTACTAAAGCAGAGATATTTTAACCTACATTGTTCACAGGAGTGCCTACAAAAATTAAAGCACAGGTATTGATATGTTGAATTATTAAAATAAAAATAAATACATAAATTGAAATATCCCTGGTTTCTTCAGGTATACATGTACAAGGTAAATGTAACTACTGTAATACTTATCCTAATAAGTCACCATCATTTGCTTTGAAAAGTAAAAGTTGAATACCTACAAAAATTAAATCTACTCAGTGCTTACCCTCTAAATCTCAACCCCTTTTAATTGACATAAACATGATGCTCTTTTAAAGCATAATTTCTAAAGGTTTGATGTCATTAAGAAATTGAATGAGAACAAACATACCAAATTTGAATTTAAAAAAAAGTTGAGGAATCCGCTAGGGTCAGCACCTCTCTACTTAAACAAAATCTTGAGCTAAATAAATTTTCTATTTAGTCTAAATAGAAAAACACATGAATAAAAATTCAATTGCCCATACCTTTCTAATTGTCCAACAACTTGAGCTAAATAGAAAAACGTATGAATAAATGTCAGCCCAATATTTACAAATATAACCTAATCTCTTACTCAAACTTCAATCCTGCCTCATCAATTAGATGCCAGAGCTCCCTTCTTTGCTATACTATTGACCTCTCAAACCTTTTATAACCAAAGCAGAAATCATTTTTCCCATAAGATCACCCCTCTTCCATATTTCCCTTTAAAGGGAACTCTCATTCTTCTTTGTTTACAAACCCAGACTTATCTTTGAGCCTTTCCTTTCTCTCATGCTCCATATCTAATCATTTACCAGTCTGGTCACTTTTACCTTTATAACACGTGTGACAGACATCCTTTCTCTTTTCTCCAAGCATGCATCCAGGAGAGAAGTTTAGGTGTCCATTATTTTTTACTTTTCTTCTAAGCTATTGCAATACCAAAATAATTGGTCTACCTGCTTTGATTCTCTCTCCTCTTCAATCCATCCTCCACGTGAGGTATAATTGTCCTCATGGCATCCACCTCCTCAGAAACCTTTAGCATCTCCTTTTTGCCTCTAAGAGAAAAGAATGTAGAGGTAGCACATAGGAAGCATCAGAGAGGCAAGTAAATTTAGATTTGATCCAAAGGCAAACTTCCTAACAATTAGTTTCCTTGAAGTAGAATGGAACTAGACTACCTAGAAAGGTAATTGCTTTCCTCTTACTTGTGATTCTTAAGCAAAAGCAAAAATAATTATTCCTTTTACTAGATGTCAGCTTTTAGATATGCTGTAAAAGGAATAATTTTTATGGAATATGTTGAACTATATCAGGAGTTCTTAATCTATGGCCTGAAGAATGATCTAAAGAGTTCTGTGAACTTGAAAAAAATACTTCTTTATTCTCACTATCTTCCAAGTGAAATTTAGCATCTTCTTAATTATGAATATAGGCAAAAACATTATTCTAAGAAGTCTCCATTGACATCAATCAACTACAGAAAGAGATCATCACACAGATATATATATATGCATGCACACACACATATACACACAAGTAAACACACAAAAGTTTATGAAATCCTGGGCCAAATATTCTATGAAATCACATCCATCCAAATTTGAAATTCTATTGATCCCTTTTATTTCAGATAACATGTGACTAAAATGGCATCCAATGAAAGTATGGATTAAAACTGCCATGAATAGGGGAGCAGCTAGCTGGATCAGTGGATTAAGAACCAAGCCTAGAAAAAAAGGTGGTACTGTGTTCAAATCTAGCATTAGACACTTCCTAGCTATGTGACCCTGAGTAAGTCATTTAACCCCCTTTACCCAGTTCTTACTGCTCTTCTGCCTTGGAATCAATACAAAATATATATTTTTAACTGCCTTGAACCACTAAGAAAAGTACATAGACAAACAGAATTCAGAACACGTAGTGTTTCCAAAAAAATTTTTTTCCAAATGTAGAGCTTACAAGAAGTATTCGCAAACCTGGAAGCCTTAAGTTATATATTTGTCTGCCTACTAAGCAAGCTTCAGGTAAAAAATGCAAGATTTATCCTTCAAGCTTCTGTGAGGAGTCAGCTCAAGATAAATTTACAACGGATGCCAAAAATCCAGCTGAGACTTGAAAGTTCTATCCAAGAAGGATCAATTTAGCTGGGAAAAGTGCAAGGAATGATTAACATAAAATCTATTGTATTTTTAAGCAAAGACAGCAATGTGAAGAAAAGACTGAGGCTGCTTTACTAACAGGGATATCCAAAAAAAGTACAAACAATGACATTTAGGTGGAATTTTAACCCTATATTTTCTATATGCCATCAAATTTCATTAGCTTGGATGAAAACTCATGAACTATTGCCAATATGCACCTATATTGTTTCTGATTGTGAAGACAGACTATCAGGAAAAGACTTCATAGAGTCAAGTCTCCCCATTTTGTAGATAAGTAAACTAAAGCCCAGAAAGGTAAAGCGACTTGCCCAACTTCACAGGGCTTAGTGACAAATGCTCATGGTAGAAACAAACTCTTAACTTGGCAGAAATGGCTTTGGGTCAAGGGTTCAATGTCTAAAGGCAGGTGCTTTCTCCGCCTGTTACAAACATCATACATTTCTCTTAATTTTTTTGTTTCATTCTAAATGGATCCCTAAGAGAACCATGCCACAGCCCCTTGATTCTCCCCAAACCCCATCAAGGGCAGGGATCAATGTAAGCTTCTCACAGTTTGCATGGACACTTTGACCTGACAACTCTCTGTACCATAAGCAACTGCCACCTCCCCAAATTATTTTCCCCTCTACCCAGGAAAAACATTCCTAAATTTATCTCTGGGTGGAACATAGCCCTCACAACTCTCTTTTCAGAGCTTATTCCCCTCTACCACTCTACCAGCATGTCATAAGTGAGAGGAAGATCTGAAGATTGAATACTTGGATGGTTTTCAGAGCTTAGCAAATCTTTGCAAAATGAAAAGATTTCCCCATCAGCAAAGAGTTTCAGGAAAAGCTTCTTTTTGCTTCATAAAATCTGGAAAGTTTTTCTAAGGAAAAGTAGACAGTGTATAAATAAAACAGGAAGGAAACTAGACAAAAGGTAAGATCTTCCTCAGTGATCTGAATATTTAAATTACAAGGGTTTTGACTTTTTCTTTGAATCATCTACATTTTTACATAGGCAGAAATACTGAAATGTTTCAGTTTAAGTAACAAATTCTTAATGCTGAGATAGTTTCTTGGTGGGGGAGACCTAACTCAGAATGTTTAAAACTGGAAAAGACCTTAACAAGCATTACCTCTCTTTTCAACTTGAAGAAATGTTAAATAATTAGTTGGCAATAATCATTTTTAGAACTGAGATTTCCTGATTCCTAATTTTTTCTTTTAATGCAAGTGATCATGGTCTGTACAATTTCATTTTGGGGAATTAAAACTGTCTTATACTGCATTGTTAATTTTTTCTTAATCCCCATACAATTTTGCACTCAATATAAATGGTCTTTTGACCATCTTCTCCAAAAACTGGTTTACAGTCCTTTTTATCCTAAAATAAGTTAAAGCTGCCTATATTATAGAATTAGACTGCATTCCAAATATAGGATCCAAAGGTGAAGACTAAGAAGACATCTGCAAAAATCTTTTTTGTCTCTATTTTTCATTCCATTTCTTTTAAAACCTAGAATAATTCTGCATGACAAAAAATTCATTGTTTCAGAAGGAATTTAAATTATCATGGAATAACTATCACATTTCTCATACAAGATAAGGTTTCATTATGTGTTACACACAAGCATAAATACACACAAAAATTATATGCACATATAAACAAAAAAGGTGTTTATGATTTATTTCCATACCTCATTTGTTCATATTAACAGTATTAAAAACAAGGCAAAATGGGAAATTAGAAAAATAGTAGACAGATTTACTTGTAAGTGACTTTCATAAGATTAGCTATGAAATGTCTGGCAAACCTAAAGCATTATATAAATACTAGCTATTATTATTATAATTATCATCATCATTAACAGTTATTCTTATCTGAGTATGATGAATATGTGAGATGAAATATGACTATATAATCTTTAAAATTCCTTTGAAGAGAGCAAAAAGGAGGATGATGGTGAGAGTGAATATGAAAACTATAACTCTCAATACTGAACACTCCGATACTTTGATACTTTGATAGAAACATGATCTCATCAGTGTGGATAATGTTTTCTTCACTCATATGAATCTCAAAAAAAATCTATCCATTGGTTGTTTCTTGACCATATCTTCAAATAAATTCTCTCTTTAGGAGATCTGCCCAATAAATTGGATTTTTCCTCTGGATCTTTTTACCTCTGATTAATACTAGAGCAAACTCCAAAATATCTATTATTTCTCATTCTCAAAATGATATGATCAACCCACTTCCTCTTCACGTCACACATGTCTTGGATAATGTTTACATCATGCTTCAGGTGCAAGTCAGTAGAGATATTATGCTGAAACCTTATGCTCTCCATGCTTCTTTTTCTATTACTCTTTTTTCCTTTACTATTTCTTTTACTTCTATTACGCTTTTTTTCCTATTACTCTTTCTATTACTACTTCTATTTCTATTTGGGAAGCACTTATTTCTTATTCTTTCTCACATTTGCGGAGACCTGAAGTTGGAAACTTCCAAGACAATCTAGTCTAATCAAGGATTGATAGGAAATTCCTTCCACAACATCGCTAGCTGTTAGAAAGTGTTTCCTTTGATTAAGTCTAAATCTGCCTCTCTAACTTTTACAAATTGCTTTTAGTTCTAGCCTCTCCGGTCAAATAGACTCAGTCAAACCATTCTCCCATATGACAACTCTCCAGATATTTGAAGACAGTCATTTTCTCAGAGCATATTCTTTTCACCAAATTAAACATCTCCATTTTTTCTATCTACCTTTCCTATGACAAGATTTCAACATTATTTGCCATCCTTATCTTGCATGTACAGCCATTCTTGAGCTTTTCAATGACCTTCATAAGATGCGATACCCAGAACCAAGCATGATTCTGAAGATGGATTCATCCAAGAGCAGAAGTAATAGTATGATTACTTCCATGTTCTAGAGTCTTTCTTAATGTAGAAAAATAATACATTTTTAGCTACAGATTTTTTGTTAGCTACGGATTACAGTATTGATTCATATCAATGTCACAATCCACAAAAGATACTTTCCACATGAACTGTCATCTTCTCATGATATAATTAGCATTTTCAATGCCTACATAAGTCTTTACATTCATTGTGCTATATTTCATTATATTAAATTCATCTCTCTATTCTAGCCTGTCAAAATTGTTTCTGAACCTGCCTCTGTCATTCAGCATGCTATCAGTCCCTTCCAGATATGCATCAGCTGTGGCTTTGACAAGCATGCCATACTGTATATGCTTTTATTAAAGTCACTGACAAAAATGTTAAATAGCACAACACTGAGCACTAATCTCAGTGACACTCTAATAAAGACCTCTTTCCAAGCCGACATCAAGCCATCCATGATTATTCTTTAGGTCAATTCAAATCAAGTTTTAAAACTACCTAACTGCGTTTTTATCTAGCTTACATTTTCCACTATTCCATGTGGATAGCATAGAAGATACTTTCAAGTACTTGGAAGAAATCAAGGCAAACTACACATATGATTTACCTGGTTGGCTATGCCAATAATTTGGGAAAGAAATGCAATTGGTCGAAGCTATATGGACTCTTTCTCCTCATTACTTCATAGCCTTCCTTTTTAATAATAAATGCTTTAATTTTGTCATGAATTAAAGTAAAATTCGCTGGCCTATCTCTTCCTTATTTCATTCTAATTTCATGAAAAATGAAATATTTACCCATAACCTGCCTTTTTGTCATTCCCCTATAATCTTACGGTGCCGATCACTCAGCAATCATATGTCTATCTTCTTTCAGTATCCTCTCATGCAGTTCATATAAACCTTGAATTCATTATGTTCAGCTAGATCCTTTCTTGCTAATTTTATTAGTTTGGATTTAATTTTCTATCAGTTACTGCCTTTTCTCTGGTATTATCCCATGCAACATACACAAAAGTCCTATCCCTCTCTGATCATTCTCTTTCTATACACATACTCCCAAATATGCATACATATATAAATGTATGCATATATGTTCACACATGTATTCATACATGTGTATATGTATTTTTAAACCTCATTTTACTGTCCTTTGTATTCTTTGGCAAGCCTCAACTTATTCTGAACTTTAATATTCTGAACTTTAAAATGCTCCTCATTTTATCCTTTATTAGAATGATCCATACATTTAAATTTATCTCCTCTTTTTTCTCTATTCTGGATTTGCCTTGTTAAAACATTGCCCAATTTTCTTTTTAATCAGAGCAATTTCTCTCAGTTGTCTTTGGAATTTCATTCTTGAGAACTTTCCATTGCTCCTGGGCTGGCTAAATCTGTAGAATTAGAGCCCATTGGGACCCTCCCAAGTTTACTTTGCCCAAATTTAATTTTTGTTTCATCTTTATAATGAACTCTATGATGAAGTAACCTCTTTCTTACAAAATGTTCCATCATCTCTATTTTAACAAGGAACTTCTCCTTGTCCATGTGAAAAAAATCTAGAAAAATAGTTCCCCTTGCTTTTCTGCTACATTTTTAAGGAAGAGAAGCTAAGATTAGTTGTTATGATTTGAACAGAGAAGTAGCCAAAAGATATTCAGCTAATCAGTGCCATCCATATTACTATATTCTGCTTCCATGATAAGCAACTTTTTTATACATCTTACTTTTCATCTTAGAACCAGTAATGTGAATTAGCATGAGTGGTAAAGGGTACACAATGGAGGGTAGGTGACTTGACAAGGTCACATAGCTAGGAAGTATCTGAGTTCAGATTTGAACCTGAGACCTCCAGTCCCCAGGTCTGGCTTTCAGTCCATTAAGCCACTCAACTGCCCTGCAAGATAAGTTTTTGATCTGCTTCAAAACCCATCATTTTCCCCTTATGCCAAGAAGATTTGTAGTATATCCACAACAATTCCAACTCATTCAACAAACACTTATTAAATGCCTTATGTATTCTAGGCATTGTGCTACAGCCTGGTAAAACAAAGAAAGCAAAAGTCCCTACTCTCAAAAACTTTGCAATGGAGATTTCATTTCTCTCTCCTTAGAACTTTACTCAAAGAAAAATACCTTCTCAATATAGTTCTACTCGGAACAGTTCTTTTTCTCTCTGCAAATTTGCTTGAATAAGCACATTTTTAGAATCATGAATTAATTGTCACTCCTCTAGATGGAAATAACCAACCCAAACTGGAAATAGTTCCGTTGTTGTTGTTTTAAGTGCAACTCAAATTTAAATGAAAAAAGCTATAGGTAAATGGATCTACCTAAGACCAGAGTCTACATTGGGAAAAGCATAAGTACAATATTTGGAATTTTACCATGGAAAAAAATAATCATTTCAATGGAACTCCCATAGGAAAGCAAGTACAATCTGATTTCCTTGGACAGCTAGATGATATAGCAAATAGAACATTGGACTTGGAAAATAACAAATTTCCACATAAGTTTTCCAGCCAGCAAGCAATTCTATCTGGGTTATGCATGTATTATCATGAAAAACATATTTCTATATTAATCATTTTTGTTACTGAATAATCATAAAAAACCAAAACCCCCAAACAAAACCCCAAATAAGCAAGTGAAAAATCATATGATTTGATTTGCTTTCTGACTCCAACAATTCTTTTTCTGGAGGCAAATAGCATTCTTTGCCTAGGCTTGACTGGTATGGCACTGAATAAGTAAATTAATTCAGGTAGGATTGTCATTTTTATTTTATTACCTTGGCTTTCCTATGAGCAATTAATTTTTTTCCAAGTTGTGTTTTTTTTTTCTTTTTAACCAGGAAAGCTGAAGTTGTGAACCAATAGAAGTATTCTGGCAAGCAATTTGGAACTATACCCAAAGAGCTATAAAACCATGCAAACCTTTTGACCCAGAAATACCACTACCAGATCTATATCCCAAAGAGATCAAAGAAAGGAGAAAAGGACCTATTCGTGCAAACCTGTTTCTCATGGCTCTTTTTGTGGTGGCAAAGAATTAGAAATGAGATGTCCATTAACTGGGGAATGACTGAACAAGTTGCACTATATAATTACAATGGAATACTATTGTATATAAGAAATGATGAACAGGATGATTTAAAAAATGGACTCATATGCACTTATGCAAGGCAAACTGAGTAGAACCAGGAGTACACTGTACACAGCAAAAGCAATATTATACAATGATCAACTGTGAATGACAATTACCATTGGAAATGTAAGATTCCAACACAACTCCAAGAGACACATAATATAAAATGCTACCTACCATCATAGAGATTGAAGCATACCACTTTCACTTTATTTCCTTCATGAGTTTTCTTCCCTTATATGCACAATATGTGTCTTCTTTTACAACACAATAAATATGGATATATGTATTGCATGATAGTACATATATCTATATCAGGTTACGTGATTTCATTGGTAACTCCCTATATATAGAAACTCCTTTTTACAAATGGAAGTTATCATTGTCTCTACAACTTATACAGTAGTTCCAAAAAGATTGTTAGACCACTAAAGAGTTAAAATGACCTTCCCGGTGACCAACAACTAGAATGTTTTAGAGGTGAGACATCAACCATGATATTCCTTTTTGATTATCTGCAAGTTATCCAGTACATCTCTTCTTTGTACGTAATTGTTGTCCGTCTATATCACTGATGTGGAAGCTCCTTGGAAACAGAGACACTATCTTCTGCTTACTTTGTATCTCCAGTACTCATCTCAGTGACTGGCACATTGAGGTTCTTACTCAATGCCTATTAACTGAAGAGTCACCTACAAACTTTCCTAATGCAAGACAGATTAAAAAAAAAAAGAATGTGTCCTCTTTCCATGACTATTTGACATCTTTCTGTAAACATTAGCTATGGCAAAAAAAAGAAAGAAAAAAAATGAGAATAAAAAACAAATATAAACAATGGCAAAAAAGAGACATAATTATCCCTATTTCTAGATGTCATGATGGTATACATAGAAAACTACACTGAATCAGTGAATTGAGATTATTATTAGTTTTAATAAGATATGTGAAAATAGATAATGGAGGGCACCAGGGATGTTACAATAAATCTAAATGGTTGTGGGTACACACTCTGGGTAGTAGGAGAGACTGGACCAGGATGGGGAGACCAGAATTCACTGGATTAACACAGGAATGGTAGTTGGCCTCAACTGTCACCCAGCTCTCCCTAGGCCAGAGTCTAGGAACCAACAGGCAAGATAAAAAGGTTTTAACAGGTTTAATTATGTTTAACTAAAAGGTAGGAAAGGGATTTCTATACTTAAAACCTAATGACAAAACCACAGGGCAAGGGGAGGACTTCTCTACTCTTAATCTTAGTGATCTAGCAGGCAGAGCCCAAAGGAGCAATAATGGAGTCACTGGGAGGTTGCATCAAACCTGGTTCCAGCCAGGGTTTGACCAGCACAGGTATGGGCTGAGAGTGGCTTTGGGGTTTCTCACGGTTATCCACAGATGATCTCAGGATGTCAAAATCCAAGGTATCCAAGTAGAGAAGGTGTGCTTGAGATGCTGTCCACCAGATCCCAAACTTCTCTTCTTGGTGCTGCTCTGTAGTTCTTGTCCACTTCTTAGAAACCACCACCACTCAGGATCCCAGGGAAATCAGGATACAGGGTGTCCTTTACTCTGAGATCTCCCAGGGCTAACAACAGTTTGTGCCAACCCCTAGTGGAGTCTCTCTCAGGGCACAAGCCACTTCTTCCTGCTCCTTCATTCCATCTTGGAATGCTCCAACCTTCCTGCTAGGTACATCCTTAATACTTAATTACTTACTACCTAATCTTCCTCACAACAGGTAGCAGGATGAAAAATGCTCCAGATAATCAGCATTTCTATGTAATATTATTGAATATAAAGAAGAAAAAGTAAGAAAATTCCATTAAAAATAGTAGCAATATGCATAAATATCAGATGAGAATTAAACTGGGTAAAAGAAAAATACCAGAAACAAGGTTCTGAGCAAAACAGAATTTATTGTAAATGTTCATTTCACATACATCTGTGATCACTAGATTTTCCAGTAGCCTGAGAAACCCTGAACTTTGAACTGAGACTGTAGTTATACTTGAACTAGATTATGCAATTTCAGTGTAAAGGGGGTCTGGCTAGAGGGGTCTTTCTTTGCAAAATTATCTGAGATTTTTCTTGTGAAGCTCATCTTCCCTTAAAGGTCTATCAAGAAGGTATGTGTATGTATCTGTGTCTGTGTGTGTCTGTGTGTGCATACATGTGTACTGTAGGTCATTTTCCCTTTGAAAGTATGGTACCCTTTTGGCAAGAACGTCTGCCTGGTGGGGTTTTTCTTGGCAAGAAGATCAGGTCTTCCCTTGAAGGCCAGACACGTTTTTGACAAGAACGTCTGAGGTTTTTCTTGGCAAGGTCAGCTCTTGTCATTTCTCATCCGCCTCCATTCCATTTATGGCAATAATGAGGATAGCCAAGGTTATGAGATAATATTATTTTGCTGTCTTATAAACTCCTGAATACCTTCAAGATGCTGAAGGCATACACAAACTCCCTTGACAAGAATATCTAAAGGTAATTCTATTATTAATTTTAAGTATACCATAATTATTGATTACTAATTCTCATAGACAATAATTGGAATTATTTCTTACAATTAAATCTATTATGACCATAACTTGTGTATAATACTGATTATTTAATAGGGTTACATGCAGAGATTTTACAGTTATACAGAGGTATAAAACAATGAATATAAATTGAAGTTGTTTAATTAGACTTTTTCCCTGCCAATATATATAAAACATTGATATAAATATAATTGCAAAATTATCTATGTTAAATAAGAGATATTTAGTGCTCACAGTTTTATAATGCCATATATAATGAAAATACTACCTAACTTAATTGATAGATATGTTACTATACCAATCAAATTACCAAGGAACTCTTTTATAAATAGACAAATAGAAACAGAATTTAGAGGAACAAAAGTCAAGAATTTTAAGGAAAATAACAATAGAAATTATAAATCAAGGTAGCCAGGATTATTAGATATCAAATTATAACATCAAAATGAATATGAACCTGAATATAAGAGTTTATTTCATAAATCAAAATGGAAAGAATGGAATGGTATCTATGGCTGGGTTGACCTGGGAGGGGAAGTATTCTTAATCAAACAAAGGATATGAGGTATTTAAAAAAATAAAGTAGAAAAGTTCAATTCTGTAAAATTTTAAAAGGTTTTAATTAAAAGGCCAGTGAAGATATAATGAGAAAAGAAAGCAAATGAGAAAAATATTGTCATCAAACATGATTGATAAAAATATTATATCTTTACAAAGCAATAAATTTATAAAATATATAATACTGAGATATTTCTTAAGAAATGATCAATCAGTGGATATAAATAGAGAATATAGAATGGATTGTGTACTTTAAATAGCTAGATAAAATGTTAGCTAAAATCCTTATTACTAAGATAACTGTAATTTAAGAAAATTCTGAGGTTTTACTGTATATGCTACAGATAAAAAAATGGAAAATCAAAATTGGAGGAACTCTGAGAAGAGAATTTACTATTGATGCAGCTATGCATTAACCCAATTTTTCTGAATATCAAATTGGAGTTATCAGAAATAAGGACTAAAATATCTATTTCCTTTGGCCCTGAGATTTACCAATGAGCAAACACATCCTGAAGAAATCAAAGAAATGATGGTTCATCATATGACAAAGTATTCATAATAACACTCTTTGCAAAGATCTGAAAAGAAAATGGAGACCGATTGATTAAGGAAAGACTAAAGAAAAAAAGGTGTTATAGGAATATGCAGGAAAATTCTGAGAAGTTTGAGAAGATTGTCATGAAGTGATGAAGATTAAAATTAATACAATCTCAAAAGTATTAACAATAATTATATGCAAATTAAATGGCCATCCAAAAATAAAGGTGAAATTTAAGTAAATTTAAAATGTGTGATGGTTCCAAAGAGCAGATAATGAAATGTACTTCCCTTCTTGCAGGAGAGAGTTAGAGAGTGCAAGGACAGAATAGTGCCTATATTGTCAAATGCAGTCAATTTCTTTTTTTTTTTTTTATAAAAAGAAAGGTTATGTAAAAGAGGTCATTTAATTGTCTTTTTTCTTTCTCCCCAGAATAAAAATGATTGTAATGCATAACCAAAAACATAAACAAAATAAATTAAAAAACACTAATCAAAGCAAAAGTGTCAAAATACTTATACTTTGAACATATATCTGATGATAGTCACATTGTTTTGTTCTGTTTATTTCAAAACTGAGTTCATGTGGTATGGGCATCTATCTTTCAAAGCATGTGGACATTAATGTGTGATTTTAAGTTATCCTAAATGATTCTTTGATTTTGGGTAAGACTGATCTAGAAATTTGGAGATAGAAACATGTTTCCAAATTTGGGCAACTCCACAGAAAACATAATTTTAAAACAAAGTTGCAAAAGATACACAGGTGTTTCCTAGAACAGCAGGTACTTATGAGTACTTGGAACATAATGAGTGAACAAAAAAGGCTAGTTGAGTGTAATTTAGATGGTCTGATTTTGTTACCACTATCCAAAGCATTATTGTTTGGGGGGAGCTTTCTTCCCTCTATCAGGCCAGTTCAGAGCATTCAGCCACATTCATGTTACTTAGCTTCTTATCTTTTTTAGACTAATGATCACAGATTGAACAAATTTATTCCTCATAGGGTTACCTTTTCAATGGTACTGAGAATATTACTAAAGGTGAAGAGTCTTGATCACTGGAAAGTAGAGGACATTGAGATTTTTTTTCTTTTTGTGGCTATGTGCTCTTCAACAATATTTCCTCTTCCTTTAGCCCCTGTGGCTTGGTTTCTGTCTTGGAAGAATAGAAGATGAAATTCTTTGCCTTCAATGCCATCTTGGGGAACAGATCATTGTTTGGTTTATCTTTATCAGTGTGTAGCCTAGCACCATACATAGGAAAAGCTCTATAATAATCAATTTTGTTGTGTGTTCCATAAGTTAATGCAACTATTTTTGGAGGGGGGGACAGAGAGAAATTGTTTGTACTTAAATAAGATAGATAGAAAGAAACAAATAAATACTAAGCTAAATATGAAACAAATCATCAGTCAGATAGTGTGAGGAATTTATAGTATTGTACATGACTTCAGTTCCATTGACAATTCTGAATGATCTCTCAATTTAAGCCAAGTTCCAAGCACACAGTACTAAAAAACATACCTATTTTTTACTATCCAAATGCAAATTTTAATGTAACTTATCTTTATAGGAAGAACATACTGAAGAGGAGGGAAGTAATTTTGTTGGCTTATCAAAACATATTACTAACATTAACTCTTACTAAGTTGTGCATATAAATAAAAAACAGAAAAAAGGAAAATAAGTATAGGTAAGTACCAATGTAATATGAAATGTTTTTCAGAGCATCAATGACTCACTCATCTTGTAAAATGAAAGAAAAAAAGAGAGTGCCTATCTGAAAGATAAAAGAATTAAAATATAAGGTGAATTATAAATTCAAGGTGAACATAAGAACTGAAATGTAACATGAGGTGGCAGGATGATACTATTTTCAGCCATATTAAAAATAGTATAGTACCCTGATGTTGACAGGCTTGTCCTAAAGGTAGAGGTAACTAAATATTGGTATATAAATAGTAAAGGATAAATATGGAAAAGTTATTGACTTAAATATAACTCAACATGACCTGGGAAAAATAGATGTACTATTAGAATAGTTTAATCAACAAATAAATGAAGCATTCTTGGAATAGGAAGAAAAATCAATGTCCATTTAATTCTTCCACACTTGAACAAGAATTCCATCTACAACATACCTAAAATTTGGTCATCCAACCTTTGCTTTAAAACTCCTAGTGAGAGGGAACCCATTATATCCTGAGGTAGCCAATTCTTTGAATTTGAATAATCCTATTTATTAGGAGAATTTATATACTACAAGAAATGAAGGCTTTACATGTATTCTTAGTCAATTTTATCTTACTAGATTTAGCTCAGTGTTCTATCTTGTCAAGCTCTTTTGTGGATTCTGTTTCTGTCATTCAACATATTAGATACTTTCCTCAGCTATTGTGTTATCTACAAATTTGTAAGCATGCCATTTATGCCATTATTGACATCAAGGATGATTTTATTTATTAATATTTTTCCATAGCTGCATGATTCATGTTCTTTCTCTCCCCCTTCCAGGAGTTGACAAGCAATTCCACTGGGTTATACATTTGTTATTACTTAATAATTACTTCCATATTATTCATTTTTTTAAAAAGTAATCTTTTAAAACCAAAACCCCAAATTATATCCCCATATAAACAAGTGATCATTCATATGTTTTTCTTCTGTGTTTCTACTCTCATAGATCTTTCTCTTGATATGGATAGCATTCATTCTCATAAGTTCTTCAGAATTGTTCTGGATCATTGCATTAATACTCAAAGCAAAGTTGATTACATTTGATCATCCCACAATGTTTCAGTTTCAGTTTCTGTATACAATATTCTCCTGGTTCTGCTTATTTCACTCTGCATCACTTTATAGGGGTCTTTCCAGTTCTCATAGAAATCAAGCATTCCTCTAATTTACTTATAATTTTCCTCTTATTATTTAGGTCATTTACCCATTTTGAATTTATCTTCATACAGGGTGTGAGATATTGATTTCAACCTAATTTTTCCCATACTGTTTTCCAATTTTCTCAGTAGTTTTTGTCAAATAGTGAGTTCTTGTCCCCAAAAGTGGGATCTTTGGGTTTATCAAACACTTTGCTTGTTAAAGTCATTTAACACAAGTCTATTCCCCAACATACTCTTCTATGTCCTAGCCAATACCATAGATCACTCCCACCACTGCCACTGCCCCTTCTGTAAAGACCCGAGTGAGCCCAGTGCTATGGTGCTCTGTGCCAGGGCCTGGAACCTCCAGGGGTAGGTCTGTGGTGCTTTTTTGATAGTATAACCTGCATCTTAGAATCCCAAGTTTTCCCAGCTTTTGGTTCTGCATCTGGAGTAGCAAATGTGGGGTGGGAGGGAAGGGGGAGGATAGTCAGCCTGTGGTTTTCCTTGAGTAGTTTTTCATCCAGTTCCAGTTATCTTCTGGAAATCCACTCTCTCTGCCTGCCTTTCATGATGAATTCAGTGGGGGAGTCCCCTTGCTCATCCTGCTTTGTCTTCTATCCTTTTGAGGCACTTTTAAAGATTAGTTTGGAAGGATATTCAGAGCAGTTTCAGGATTTCCCTGCTATTACATTGCCATCTTGGCTCTGACTGCCCCCACCCCCACTCCAGGAGAATTTTAAACAGTACAGATTGTAATATAGAAAAGTGGATAAGTAAAGGAGATATCCTAAATTGACATTAAGCTATGGATGACTATTCTGGATGTGATCAGACCACTTACATATCTATTTTATGCTAGTCTCTAGTCCACATATTTTAATCTTTTCATAAAGAAAATATGGGTGATGTCAAATGCTTTACTAAAAATCTAGGCAAATTATATATATATATATATATATATATATATATATATATATATATATAACTGTGTTGCTTATCTACCAAGTCAGAATCTTATCTTTTCTAATCTTATCTTTCTTTCTTTTTTTAAAGGAAAAGAGGTTATTTTACCATGACTTGCCTTGGAAGCCAAGATAAATAGAGAATATATTTCAGGTGTGACACTGTGGAAATGTCAAAAGGTGAGAAATAGAGAGGTAAATTGGGGGAAACAAAAGCAGGCAAGTATTCCTGGAATGGTATGTATGGAAGCATTGAATGGGTTAATGAGAAATAAGCCTAACATTAGGACAGTTTTTAAAGGATTTTACATTCCAACCTGAGGAGGAATTCTCTCTTTTCTTACTAAATACCTACAAAACAAATGTTTCCAAAAGATATCATTTAGACTTAGAAAGAGAGAAAATTTCTCCACTTACATACAGAGTAGACCAAAGTTAGACTGAAAGAAAAGAATGACATTTTACTCCTATCTTCTCCTTTTAACTACTTATAATATTTCAATAAATTAATTCTAATAAAGTGGATAATAGAACATTACTCTATTAACTTCCATGTTCCTTAAGGGGGAAATGTTGGTCTGAGATATAATAAAATTACACTTAAAATAAAAACCTTTTATAATTTTGCATGCCATTAGTAAAAATAACATTTTCATAGAATTAAATTTGGTCTTCATATATGATTACATATTTAAATATGTCATATACTCAAAATATAAGAGATAGAAAAAGATGGAGTGATTAAATATTAATAAAAATAAACTAACGGTGGCAGATGGATTTCCATCTACTTTAAAAGATGTTGGGCTAGGTTCATCTTTTCTTTCTCACCTATCATCTATTTTCCTATTCAAAAGGTACCAAAAGAATGGAAATTATTGAATGGAAGCTACCAAACCATTTTTAAATTACTACCCTAAAAATGGACCTTTTAAAACAAAAGTAGCCAATCATCAGGGTCAGCTACATGGCACAGTGAATAGAGTTCCAGGTCTGGATCTTCCTGAGTTCAAATCTGACCTCACACACTAACTACTTGTGTGACAGGGGCAAGGCACTTAATTCTGTTTGCCCCAGTTTCCTCATCTGTAAAATGAGCTGGAGAAGGAAAATGGCAAGCCACTCTAACATCTTTGCCAAGAAAACCAAAATGGGATCACAGAGTCAGAAACAGTGGAAAAACAACTGAATTAAAAGTGTTTTAAGGCAACCATAGAGGGGTAGGAGAGCTGGTTTTGATGCTGAGAACATCAGAGAGAGCCTCAGGTGGCTCTTGGGAGCAGAATACACTCACTAGGCAATCAGCCAGGAGAGGCTGCTATCTCAACAGGAGTTGAAATAGAGCTGTTACTCTGATTTTCTCCTCTTTATCATTTCTATTTGGAGGGTGCCTGATAACTCATCTATAAAGAGACTCTGAATGTATCTGTTCATTAGGCAGAAATGAATTTTTGAACATAGATCTTAATGGGAGAGTTTGTAAAGACCAGAAAGCAGAGATTTCAAACGTTTGAAAGCATAATCCCACCATTCACAGTGGTGTGCCTTACTATTCACATTAACTCACCCTCTTCCTTTCCACATGTATTTAATGCATACCATATCTTATATCTGATTCCATTAAAGAAACATATTTTATCTGTAACACGGGTACATTTCTGTTTGGATTATTTGAAGTTGGGATTGGTGATAAAGATCTGGGGAAATGAGGAATGATTTGGTTTTGATAGATACAGGAAATATAGGATAATTCTTTGTAAGAATGCAGTCTTTATAGTGAGGGGAAATGCATGCAATTCCTGATTCTGACATTTTCTACCTGTGAGACCTTGGAAAAGTCACTTGTACTCACTGGGTCTCAGATGGCTAAATGGATGGGTTGGGATGGATGGTTCGAGGTCCTTTCCAGCCCTAGATCTCTGAGATTAAAGATGATCCCTAAACTGAGTTGAGATAGAACATGGGCAGCTACTGAGGCACTGAGGGCAGCTCCTTCTTGTTTGCAACTAGGAGGCTGACATCTGCAACACATAAAGCTGCTCTTATCTCAAATTGGAGTGCCACCTAGTGGTCTGTGCATAAATTGCATAAATTGTAGATCTCTGGGAATCCTTATACAAAGTGTTATTAAAAGTATACACTATCTTCATTTTTTAAAATTGAATCTTCCCAGAGAATCTAGGATGAATAGTCAGGAGGTATCCAAATCACTTTTATTTATTTTATCCCAACCAATAAATAATTGTCCAGCAGTTACATATTAGACACTGTGCTCATATCAGGGCAGCTAGATGGGGCAATGGATAGAATACCTGACTGAGAGTCAGGAAGACTCATCTTCCTGAGTTCAAGTCTAGTCTCAGACACTTAATGGCTGTGTGAGACCCTATTTGCCTCAGTATCTTCATATGTAAAATAAGCTAGAAAAGAAAATGAGAAATTATTCTAGTATTTTTACCAAGAAAACCCCTACAGGGGTCACAATCAGACAAAACTGAATGACAAGGGTTGAAAACATTCCCCGTATTGCCTGTGCTCTCACATATTCCAAAAGATCTTCATTATCATTATTAGAGTTGGAAAAGTCCAGAGAAGTGATTTTAGTCTGATCTGTTCGTTTTATTGATGATGAAACTGAAGTTCAAGAAGGTAATTTTATAATATATACATATATTTATTTATTTGCTTGTTTGTTTATTATATAGGATTAAATAATTTATAATATAGTTTGTATTCCAGCATTCCACCTATGTCAGGATCAGCATTAGAGACGACAGTAAATAGAGAGTAGGACCACTCACTAGCTTGAAAAAGTCATCCACCTGGCATCCTTGGACAAATGCTCAGATTCTCCCTGAAAGCCTCTGCAATTCTTCTTCATATGGAGTACTTACTGCATGACTCCTTTCCCCAGGTTTGCTTTGGGTTTTGCTTATTGGTTTTGGTTCTGTTTGCCACCCACCTCTAGCTCCCCAGGGTATATTACAACTTTTTTAATTAATTTAATTTAATTAATTTTTAGTCCATCTTGTTGTCAAAGGGATTTTGCCTAAGGACTCATCTGACCAGGTGATTCTCCTTCCTCAGTCAAATCCTGGGCCTTCCTATCTAGCCTCAAAGATAAAATATAACTTCCTGTGTTTAATAGTTAAAGACTTTCACCATCTGGATCCAATTTATCTTTCCAGATTCGTTGGAGAATAGTCCTCTTCCCATACTCTGTGATCCAGCCAGATTGCCCTTCTTGCTGTAGCTCACACATAACACACACTACCTCCTTCTGTGCCTTGGCTATCCTGCCTTCCTGAAATGCACTTCCTCTGGATAACAACAGCCAGCATTTATAAGGCATTTTAAGATCCGCAGAGCATTTTGTATATATTGTCTCATTGATCACAATGATGCTGTGAAGGAGATGCTCTCATGATCTTCATTTTACAATTCAGGAAACCGAGAAAGGTTATGTCATTTGGTCTGGATCATCATTTAGATATTAGATGTCTGAGGGGAGATTTTAATTTGTGTCTTTCTTACTAACTCCAAGTGAAGTACTGTGTATTCTAATTGTGTAGCTGCCTCAGAATCCCTCAAGCACCATCTTTTGCATGAAACCTTTTTGCAATTTCCTTCCAACTGCTAGTTCTTCCCCTCACAACCTTTGCATTTAACTATTTTGTATGTGTAGTTGTGTATATATATTCTATATTTTTGTGGTATAAATTTATATTTTATTTTTTATTTCTCCCCCTACATTAGAATACCCTCTCCTTGTAATTAAATGTTGGTTTACTTTTAATACTTAGAGTCCCAGCACCTAGCATAATGCCTGGATTGTAGTAAGGATTGAAAAATACGTGTTGATTAATTGGTATACTAACTACAGATGTTCCCCTGAGATTCTGTGCTTGACTTTTTTCCCTTCTCCCTCTATAATTCTCTTTGTAATCTCACCAGTTCCCATGGGTTTTGTTGTATTTGAGAAGCTGTATTTGAGAAGATGACAGAGGTCTGTAGGATCAAATCTCTCTGATCCTTTGGTCTATGGAGAGGACACCCCCCACCCCCACAAACAGGCTTGACTGAAGGGAGTTGAGTGCTCCTTCACTTCCCCCTTCCACTAAGCAGTTAGAAAGTCAGTTACAATATGGAGGTTGATCTGATATCTTCTGGGCTCAGACAGTAGGTTAGGAAAGACTAAACTCCGAAAGATGATAACTTTCTCTAAATTATTTCCCCACAGGACTATATTGGAGAAGCCTGATTTCTTAGAAGCTCACAGGCACAGAGGATAGAATATATACCAAGGCTACAAAGTAGGAGGAACTCAGCTTAAGGTGGTTGTATTCCCCAAATTATATAGCCAGGCACTGCTCCAAATTGATTAGAGGTTTAATGATACATGAGAATGGGAAGGAAGGGAGATCAAATAAGGATTGACAAGGTCTGGGAAGCCCTCAAACTGTTATGTCCAAGTAGCTCCTCCCCTCAAAGGGGAAAAGGTAACTTGAATGGCTCATCTGCTCTCTATCCCTATAAATATTCTTCCTCTATGTCTAAATAACTAAACAGAGGTAAACAGTGATGTAGATTGAATGTCAAATCAAGGTAAAGCAGGTTGGCAGCTAGGAACTGAAATGGCTTTGCTCAAATTCAAGCCTCAAGCCCCAAGAGCAATCCAGGACCCAAGACCCAGCAAGCAAAGTGACCTGCCTACTCTAATCCTGGGGCTCCAACTCCCTTAACTGCCTTAACTGCCCCATCTCTCAGAGTTCTCAGGGGGCCCTCTGGAATTCTGAGCTGTAACCTGAACCCCTCTCTGCAGGTTGAATCCCTTTCTGCAATATGAATCTCACAGTTTAATAATTATCTCTTTGCAGATGACTTAGAGATCTATATAACCAGCCCAAATTGTCTCCCCAAACATCAGTTCCACATTCAAAATTGGTTGTTGTAGAGATATCAAACTCAATATGCCCTAAATGGAATTCCCTATCTTTTTTCCACAACTCCTCTTCCAAACTTCTCAGTTTCTGTTCAAGTCACTATCATTCTTTCAGTTTTCCATATTTGTAAACTAAACATTATTTTTGACTTCTCACTTTCCCTTACCCGAATTTCCAATCAGTTGCTAATCTTGCCACTTCTATCTCTACATCTCTCTACTCACACTGATGTCACCTGAGTTTAGGCTCTCATTATCCTCACCTGGATTAAGGTAAGTCTCATAAATGGTCATCCTACCTCAAAGCTCTCACCACTCTTTAGAATATTATCTGCCGAAGAGATTTTCCTTAAATGGCAGAATGGGCCATGTCACTCTCTTACTCAATCAGTGATAAAGGCTCCTTGTTGCCTCTAGGATAATATATAAATCTATTTAGCTTAGAAATTCCTTCACAGCCTTGTACTAACCTATCTTACCAAATCCATTGGACATCAGTCCCCCTTCTACAGTCTTTAATTTTTCCTAGCTGGTCTTTGTTCCTTTTCACTAGCTATGCCTGATGCCTGAAATGGACTCCTTCCTCTCCTCTGCATCACAGGAAACCTTACTTTAAGATATAACTCAAATCCAACCTTCTTCATAAAACCTTAACTAATTACTCCCCCAACTGCCAGTTCCCCCTTTTTCAAATCACCTTCCATTTAACTACTACTAATTTATTTTTAATTATTCTGTATGTAAGCATATATGTATTTTTGTCTCCTCCATTAAAATATAATCTCCTTGAGAGTGGTATTCTAATCTCTAGCACCGAGAACAATGTTTAGCATCTATTAGTTACTTAAATGTTTTTTGACTGTCCTTTGAAAGTCTTTTTTTCATAATCTTCCATACTTTGACTTTGATTGGAAAAACCATTAAAATATCATAAGCTAAAGCTGATGCTCTTGCTATTCAGCATCCACTCAATAAATGTTATTTCCAGCCTTCTCTCCTTCTAGATTCTTGTAATTGACAACACCCTAGTGCAAACCAAAATGGACCACTTAATTGACTGTACCAATTATCAGTGGTGCAAAGGACCCCAGTCTGTCAGTTATATTCACTCTCATCTCAATAATTAATTGCTTTAAAAATGGGCACTTGGAAAATCATTAAAGCATGTAAAGAGGAAAAAGCATCCTATTCATAAGGCAGGACAGAACTGGATCCCACCTGACATAACATAAAGTTTCCATGTAGTGTTATATATGCTGAGAAAGCAGGTTCATTATGTGCATATGCTTGCAACAAGAGCAAGAAGGTGTCATTCAAATTAACCAGACAGAACAAGTGTTAGATTGGGTTGGCCTGAATCAATGTCCCAGAAATCATCTTCTAGAAGGGATTAGATAGTTGATTAGCCTGGGCTCAAGATGGACAACCATCCTTGTAAAGGTTACAAGTGTTTTAAAACAGAAACCAAAAGTGAACAAAATTGGGAAATAGGTATCCTTTATCGGGTAAGCACCATCAGGTACAAAGGATCCACCAATAAAGAATTAGCAAATATTTCTAATGTAACAGTTCTTTTATTAGAGAGGCCCATCCTCTTTTGTCTCCTCCAGCTTCTGACCTTAACATGACAGTCCCAAAGAGAGCTTTCTTTAGGTGGGTTTTCCCTCCTTGGACAGAAGAGGAAGTTATGAGAGAATGACCATTGCCTATGTAAGATACACCATTCCCCAGCAAAGCAAAAAGAGATTGAGATCAACTAAAATTTCATTCCATTGAAGGAACTTCACATCATACATATACCAACCATAAAGGAGCCAAGTTCTGCTGGCAAATGTCAAGCCCAGGAGAGATGGATTCCTTACTCACAGAGGTTTACCCCTCTTCATTTTGCTCCTGCCACATCTCAAAGACAAAAGAGATTGTAGGATGACAGGGATTGATTTCTTTCCCTGAACTCCAGCTCTCTGTGGTCTATATGACACTTTAAACTGTTTCAATTGATATATAAATCTGATAAACTATCTTGAGTCATAAACCATTTTAATGGGTCCATTTGAGCCCAAGCAATAAATTTAACTTTAAGCTTTGGTAAACTTTGGAATAAATGTCTCAAGAGGAGCTCTGTCAGGGATGGAGTGGATGGCTTGTCTCTATCATATAAGCTGAACAAATTCTCAAAGGCTTCTGTTGCTTACTGAATGAACTAGAAGTTAACTATTCCAGCAGTTGGGGATCTTGACAATCTTTTTCCAGCTTCCCCTTCCATATTTATTTCCTACCATTCCCACCTCACAATATAACCTCTAACACCTTTCTACTTTAACAGTTTTAATGCCATAGTTTACTATGTAGCTAGTGTAAATTAGCTAAAGTCCAGAGTCTTAAATTCCTATAGACATTGGCTAAATGTAAATAAAAGTGAATGGAATAATGATCTCATGATAGCCTCAGAGTCAGGAAGACCTGGGTTCAGGTCCTGGCTCTTAAATGTACTGACTCTGTAAACACAGACCAATCCCATAACCTCTCAGCACCTCAAATAAGTCTTGAAAAATGATAAATTAGACTTGAGTTGTCTGATATATATTTGGTATTAGTGGAGGGAGTTTCCACAAGCCAATATAATCAGAGATCTAAAGACCTCCCTTTCTCTTTAGACTATACACCAGAAGGTCAAATACTGAAGCTGAAGCTTAAATACTTTGGTCACCTAATCAGAAGACAAGACTGATTAGAAAAGACCTTGATGTTAGAAAAGATTGAAGGCAAAAAGAGAAGGGAATCGCAGAGAATGAGATAGATAAATAGTGTCATGGGAGCACAGAACATGAGCTTAAGCAGACTTCAGGAGATGGTGAAGGACAGAAAGAATAATGGGAATAAATATGAAAAAACTTACTGGAAAAAAGATTATAGAGGGCCCTAATTTGTAGAATAATGAACTACTAGTTTATTCAGTAAGCAACTAGAAACCTCTGAAAATTTGTTCAGCTTGTATGATGGAGATAAGATACATGTTTAAATTGATAAAGAAGCTGGAAACACCCATTTAAATTATCAAGAAGCTAGTTTCTTCTTGTTGTTGTTGTCTTTAATGTGACTAGTCATAGAGCCCCAGATTAAAATTTCATATTAGAAATAAATTCAAATATTAATTCCATGAAAATGAAATATTTTGCCTTTTGTCTCTGGGTTCTTCATAAGATTTAGCAGATAACTTTATAAATTTTATATCAAATAATATTTTCCTCTTTCTTTACAGAGCAATAGAGAGTAAATTTAACCCAACTTATATTTCTTACTTCAAAAAAATATTTTTAAAGAGTCCAACATTACTTGTTTTAATTCTGGGTAAAAAGATTCATTCTGGATATAGAGATGGACCATTAACTCTTAGTGCCAATCAAAGACATAGATCTACCAGCATCAGTCCCATTTAGAAGATTAATTATTTAAGTCAAAGCAAGCATTTGCATTTGCAAAAGACATCCATAGTTACCTCCATTTTGCTTTTGTCTAATTTCTGGTGCTTTTCCTGATTTATTAAAATTCTTTTATGCTTTAACAATTTGGTATTGTCCATAGTTACTTAGCCTAATTTACATAAATGACAGTCTTCTTAATTTAGCCCTACCAATATGTCCTTTGCCTATAATATTAATTTTCTTGCTTTGAATTTCTACCAACTCAGTTAGCATGAAACACTTTAATACATCAACTAAATGCCAATTCGAAATTCAAGTCAGAAATTGGAACTCCAAAATTTTAAATCATCTGCTTTAGGTCTATGACACTTCCAGCAATGTGTGTATGTAAGTGTATTTGTGTGCGTTTATATTTCCTATATCAACTAAGAATCGGATATTAAAATTAATAGAGTAAGTCTTTCAATTCCTTTATCTTGCGAAACACCCTTTCAATATAAATAACATATAGGATGACTTTTGACCTTGTCAGTCAGTAGTCAATAGACATTTGTTAAATACGTGCCCATTGTCATAAAAAGGTTCTGGATTATAATAGAATGTCTATTAGAAAACTAAAAACCTTCTTTTCTTTCCCCTTTCATTCATTTTCTGACTTTGGATAAATAAAGCCTAAGTTGATTCATCTGAAAATGGGAAAAATTATATCTTTCTTTTGTGAAAGTTGAGAGTTCATATTTCCCAAACTTTAAAATTTGAGTACTTGTAAAAACAGAGAATATTTATATGCTTCCCACCCAAGAAAATGTTAAAGGTTAGCAGAGACATATGGAGGGGTTTCAACAGACCCACTTAGAATATAGTCTTTAGTTTTGGCAAATATATCTCTTATAATGAAAGGGACCTAAGAGGGAATAAAAGTCAGATTGGACCACAAACTCTATACTGAATCTTTATGTAGATTATTTTAAGATTTATTCATCAGCACTAATTTCTCTCCTGAGCCATCCTCTTGCATCACCAACTACTTATCAAATATCTCCAAATGAATGTCCTGAAGTCATCTCAAATTTACCATATCTAAAAGAGAACTCATTATCTTTCCCCAAATTTTTTCTGTTCTTCCTAACTTCCCTATTTATTGTCCAAAGCAACACCATTTTCACAGTGATAGTCTCAAGACATCAGGGTCATTCATATTAATTCCACATACCTAATGTGTCCCCAACTCTGGCCTATGCCTCTTTACTTCAATGAAGATCTGGGAATCTGCTACAGAGGCTTTATATTTGAAACCATAAAAGTGGCAAGAGCTCGTGATCTCTTAAAACTGGGCCAGAGGATTAGAGTTTAATTTGGTTTATTTAAAAGATGAAAAATGTTTAGTGCATGCTCTTGATTAATCCAACTTGTTGTAATAAGCAATGGGAGGCACTCTCCTCAGATGGAGATCCTATGGAGGGTTCTCTATTTGTGGCACAATTCAAACTAACCATATTCATTCTAGAGTACAGTTGACCCATTGGTGATTTAGACTGGCTCATGAATCCCTTCTGAAAGTCACCAACTTGGAATTTCTAATGTGCCCAAAATTTCTGGCTTGATCAAGTGCATCATGGTGATATCGGTTTTACTGATGGTATATAGGTCTTCGAAAAGCTATTTTCCCCCTCTCTAAAAAGACAGCATTGAGCAAGGATAGGGGTCTAGACCCAGAGTCAGTTCAAGTCCCACCTTTCCCACATACTGGCGGGGCAAGTAATTGAACCTCTCTCTTCCAAGCAATTCTCTAAGACTTACAGGCTTCAGGGTAGGGGGGCAATCTGTATGGGGCAAGGGAATTTCCCTAACAAGAACTTCCCAGCAATAATGAAATAACAAGCTCAGACTTCCCTAAAAAAATCTATGAAGACCAAATACAACCTAAAAGATGTAACACCAATGTTTTAAATTTTTTTCCCTCTAGTGTAGAGCAAGACAAGCCAGGGACTAATTTATAATAGTGATGTTTTCAATGTCTAGCAAGCCACATTTGAGGTAGGTTGTGGATAAAGTAGAAATACCACTCAAGTGGGTGTTACAAGACCTAGATTTGAGTCCTAGCTCTAAGCAATGTACAGCTCATGCCTCTGGTGCTTGTACATCTGGGATAAAATGTGTTTTTGGAAGTACAAGTCACAATCCTTCTTGACTTGCAGCAGAAACATTAGATGTTTCTCTGTTACTGGTTTGTGGCCAAGTTGTTGTTTGGTAAGAGTAAGTCAGCAAGGAAAAAAGATAATAACTCACTGCAGCAGAGACCTTTATAAAAATATACAAAGTATGAGTAACAAACCAGGTCAACTGCAGATCCCGAGGCAAGTTATATCTCAAGTATCACTGGAATATTGATTTAAGCCATACAAGCAGACTAAGAATGTGAAAGATATATCATATTAGAAAAACAATAAATAAAAGGCATTTCTTCAACGAAGGAGTAGAATGAAGATTAATTCCGAATCTTAAGAAGATAAACTTATGAAGAAATTCAGGAATTAGACTAGGTGGGGATGGTGGTGATCATTTGGATGAAGATTAGCAGCAAAAACTAAATAGAGGTAGTCACTGTAATACACTATAGGCTTGTATGAGCTGACAAAGAGGAGTCAAAACTAGGAGAATAGTGTATACATTAACACTATAAAGACAATTTAAATCATATCCTGACAGGTTGTAGAATGAAACATGCATTATTGGAAAAGATCAATGTGGAAATTTGCTTGAATTTATTTTGTGAAGTTTTTTTTTGCTTTGTTTTATTTTTGTTTTTACAATATGAGAAGAAAAAATGAATGCTTATTAATTAGAGGAGGGAATTCAAAAGTCCTACCTAGATTGAAAGAGAAAATAGATGAGGACTTTGGGAAACTACGTAAGTCATTATGGTGGTAGCCTAGAATAGTGATGGAAAACAGATTATCCAGATGTTTGCTGAAGCTTTTTTTCTTGACTTAAAACAAAGTAACTAAAAATGTTGGTTGGTCATTAATGCTTAATTTTATCCTGCAAAATGTGGATGAGTCATTTCAGAGAGCCACTGTTCTCTGTCTGATCCTCACAAACAAAGAAGAAATAGTTGCTAGTGTGGAAATGAAAGGAACCTTAAGTGATGCATCCATTTCAACCTTAAAATATTTGATGTACAAGATGAGGAAAGTCAGGCATATTCTAACGTAGCACATTATTGTTATAGTAAGAAAACAGATTTCAAATGATTCAGAAAAAGTAAAGAGGATCCCAAGGCCTAAATTCTCAACATGAAATTAGCCTAAGAGGAATGAGAAGATCTCAAGAAAGTAATTCCAAACACACAAAGAGAAATAATAACAAAAAAGGAGGAAAGGGAACCATTCTGCACAGCGACTGTGTCTGCATAAGAAATTCATTAACTACTGTAAATGTTTTAATTAGAAAATGTAGAAGATGGAAGCAAAGGAATGCAGTATAATAAAAATGTTATATTCCTACAAAAATAAAATCAAGAATACTAACACTTGGAATGAGCTAAGATGAATAAGGTAAACTAAGCACAGAAAAAAGGGTTGGGTTTTTTTTTTTTAAATCTATATTATGAGAAAAGAGAAGGATTAAGTAGAGTAATAGGTTACTTCTAAGGATGAATAGGAGAATACTGACAAGGGATAAAAATTAGACATAGCTGCTTAACTATCATTTTCTTTGTTTTCTCTGTGAAAGAGATAGTGTCAAAATGGCCAGTGAGGTGTTGATACCCAAGATAAATAAGGGAATAGTAAGAACTTATTAGGGGCTGCTAGGTAGTATAGTGTAGAGAGTCTTGGGGCTGCAGTCAGGAAGACTCCTCTTTCTGAGTTCAAATCTGGCCTCAGATATTGATGGGCTGTGTCACCTTGGACAAATCACTTTAATTCTACTTGATTCAGTTTCTCCTCTATAAAATGAGCATGAGCTATAGAAGGAAATGGCAAACCAATCCAATATCTCTGCCAAGAAAACTCCAAATAGGGTCATGAAAGTGTTGGACACAATTGAACAAAAATCATTTTACCTCCCTTGGGAGGAATGTTTGGAGATAAGTTTGCCTTAGAGAACTATTTAGTGTACTCGGTGTTCAAATTCAGTATGAGCTGCACAGTCATGTTAGGCTTTATTAAGAACCATAGCCCAGGAAAGAGAGAGAGAGAGAGAGAGAAAGAGAAAAAGAGAGAGAGAGAGAGAGAGAGAGAGAGAGAGAGAGAGAGAGAGAGAAGTCTGGGTATAAGAAACCTCTTTATACTATGTTTTATTCTGAAGGATATATTTTAGGAATCATATGAATATGTGAGTATCAAGTTGATTACAAATAAGATAATGAATAGTTTTGATATCACACATATGAGGATCAGTGAAAAAGTTCAGATATTTGGCTAAAAGAAGCCTTAGATAGAAGTAGAGGACATGATAGTTTTCTTCTTTCAGAATAACAAAGGAGAAGGATTATACTTATTTTTCTTGGTGCCAGACGGTAGAACTAGGGACAGTGGGTGGAATTTGCAAAAAGTCAAATTTAGGCTTGATGTTAGGAAAAACTTTCTAAGAAATGGAGATATCACAAAGTGGAGCAGATTTTAAGTTGATGGGTTCCCCCTCACTTAACACCTTCAGGCAAACAGAATGACCATTTGTTTTAGAGATTTTTGTTTAATTAGAGGTTAGACTAAGTCTCTTTCTAACTCTGGTTATATAATGCCATAGAAACTAGGTTTACCTGAAATTAGCCCTCTGGCTTTGGGCAAAATACCTCATTTTCTGGGCCAGTTTCCTCATAAGTAAAATAAGAGGTTTGCATTAGATTACAAGAGTAGCTTGAAAAGAAATCTTGAAGTTCTTCTAGGCCAAATCTTTCATTTTATGGATGAAGGAACTAAAGCCTACACAGATTAAGGGGCTTGTTTAGTATCACACTGGGAGCAAGCAGCAGAGCCAGGATTCAAATTCAGATTCAGTTGTCAAAATCAATTGGAATACTAGATGATGTTCTTTCCATCTGAAAAGACCTTCAGCATGGTAAGACCCTTTAGAGAGGGTCTGATAAAGAGCTGCATGGAATGGGAAGGTATGAGTTAGTTGTATTCTGCATTGGTGGAGAGTTTGGTTAAAATAATTTTTGATAAAATTATGGACCCACTTGAAGTACCAAAGTGAACTAGCATTAGCACCATCACTGTCACTGTCCTGCATACAATAAGTTGTTTTAGTTGCACTATCTAGAACTTGTATTTCCTGAAAAAATAAGGAATTTGGCTTTCTTTGCCTTAGAAAGGAAAGTATGTCCTATATCTCCTATATGATGGTTAGACAGCCAAGACCTATAAAAATGGGAAGCTCAATTGGCAGGTGTGACATTAGGACAGACTAATATAAAAATGAATGGATAGTTAGGCGGCTGAAAAACAGACAGATGCTCAAATGATGAGTATAATTATGAGCACTATTTTATCCAGTCAATATCATTGATTAAGCAGTAGCTATTTGTCAAATACTGTGTGAAGTACTAGGAATACAAAAACAAGTAGAAAGAAAGACAGTTTGCCCTCAATGAGCCTATATTTGAATGGGGGAAGAGAACACTTGAAATAAAACTGAAAAGAAGGGGTGAAGGTAGAGGAAGTCTTAAGTGAAGCCTGGGGAAAGATGAAGAAGTGACTGGCCTAGAGGGCCCTTCTTAAAAAGAAGTTTTGGGAAAAATCATGCGATCAGAGGAAGAAAGCAAGAATATTTCCAGTCTATGAACTTCAGGCCTGGAGTGAGACATCAGGATGAAAAGTTGTGTCTTTGTAAGGTTTTAGGATGGTAGAACACAGTCTAGAGGGAAAAAAATCCAAGTAAAGAGTTCAAAGGGGAAATGATATTGTATATTATGTGTCTTCTCCCCAGAAGTAGTGGGATATATCAGTTAAATTTCACTGGAAAGAGATCATTGAGCATTAGACAATAGAGTGGGAAAATAGTTCTGTACTATTAATCACAAATTCAGAAATCAAGATTTGAGTCTTGGTTCTGCTGTCTTCCAGATATGAAGATGTATATATGTATGTGTTCATATGTGTATATATATATATGTGTATATATATATATATATATATACATATAAACATATACCAGTTTATAGAGTATGGAAAGGATTTGTCTTGAGTCCTCAGTGCCTACATGGAGAGAGTTGTTTTGTTGGGTTTTATTTTTCTGGTATATGGACTAATGTTTCCTTGACTGTGCTAACTACTGGATAAAGTATGAATTTTCTGCCTTGTCCCATGGGCATTATATTAAAATTGTTTTATTTATGGTTAGTCCATGCACATCGGCAAAACCCTTAAACATAGTATTTAAAGGAGAGCAGAGATACAGGAGAAAGAAAACAAAAAGCTATAAACAAAGAGATACTATAGACATAAATGGCATTTGCTCACTGAAAGGAAGACTTCATAGCCATGTGATCCAGGAGACTAAGAACCATGTAGTCTGAGGGACGACAATAGATAGAAGAAAAAGAATTATACAATTTCTTAGATCAATTTGAGAGCTTTAGGAATTAAGTAGGCAGCAATGGAATGGCTGAAAAGGCAAAAAAAAATTTAAATGAGAACTTCCTTGGAATTTGGATGGAATTCCTTGTCCACACAGGAACCACAGCAGAGGAAAAAAGATAGGAATAGAGGCAAAGCCTAAGGACCAAAATCTAGACTTTGCCCTTCACCACTTCTATGAGTTATACAAACCTGATGCTACTTATAGTTCTAATAAAAAGTTATACTAAAAATGGGAAGTGGGTTGACTTCCTGGTGACCTAAGTATTTATTTATTATATTAACTATTTAAACCTAGAAAACTAAAGAGGTCCCTGGTAGAGGCAGAGTTCATTGAAGAAGGAAAAAGTCTTCTATCTCAGGCACAAATTTTATCATCTCAGGCACAAATTCCTCTGATTCTGTTATTGGATTAAATAAAACCTGTTTGTATTCAATTCTATCATATCCTGAGTGCTTACATGGGAATTGAAGGCCTTTTCTTTTTTGTGAATGTTTACAGAGATCAAATGTTTCCAAAGAACATCTTGTGTGGGGTACAAGCACCACAAAATTTTCATGATAAGCTATTGATATTGAAATTGATTTTTGTAATCCAAGAGCTCAGGACCTATGCCATAGATTTCATAAGATCAGTGTTACTTTGGATAGCCCTTTGAGCAAATCAAATACTTAATGTTATCTGAATTGGAAAAATAAATCAATTGAACCTCTTAAAATTCTTTGGATTTGTTCCCTTCGTTGTACATTATACAATAAGAGTACACCAAATAAAAATAACTTATAAGTATCCATTACAACTCTATTTGGATAATGTATGAGTTTTCAAAAGCAGAACTGCAATGAGCCTTAGCTCAGCTGTGACAAATTCCCCTTAAGTGCCAGGGATCTGGGTAGCGAAAGGGACAGTCCCACTGCAAGTGGGAGATGGTTTGTGCCCTCTACCAAAAATCCCATCTCTCATTCTTGCAAGGAACAGAAAAAAGGTAGGCCCTGTGCAAAGGAAATTTCTGGGCCCCTGTAGGCTATCTGCTTACACTGATTACCTCCATAAGTGAACCTGAACTTGACCTGGAGGCTCGGACAGGACAGTGGGAGCCAGGAGAGTATTAAAAGGGTTAAGTGGAAAGTTCTCCCTCTCTCAGTCTCTGACCTTCTGCCAAAGAACTTCCAAGTGGAAAGTTAGATTTGGGCTCCCTTTCTATCTCTCTCATCTTCTACCTATCCAAGTAATCCTAATAAATTGTACTAAAATCTAAGGACCAAAATCCTAATTTTATTAAGACAGCCCTGAGAGAGGAGCCCCAGGATGACAGGTCCTTGGGTACCAGTAGCCTAGGCTAGCTCTCTGTAGTGCTGGATAACAAAGAGATGAAGTGTAACGACAGTTATATAAAGAAAGCATCCCTACACACACCATGTTTCTAGCATCCTGGGGCAAAGTAAGTCCTCTTAACCTTATGCTGGTTATAACTCTAATAAAAAGTCCTTTCATCTGAGTTTTGGCTTCACTATGACAGACTATGGGTTTTGCTGACTGTCATGTTCCCCCCCAAAAGAGGGGCTGCAATAAATATTATTCACTTAATGTTGCTGCTCTAGATCAAAACCTGCAGTAGACTACCAGAGAGAATGTTGACCAGGGTTTTTTCTTGGGAAAAAAAAGATGCTTGTTGCAGATATAGTAAGCAGCGTGATCACTCCAGAAAATTGCAGGCATGCTATTCAGAAGTGGTGAAAAGGAAACAGACCCGAGAAGGGCACGTAGGTTTCTTTTGTTTCAGCTCTATGCTTCAGATGTCCTAAGTATTCATTTATTCCTTTGCCCTTTCACCCTATTCAGTTAAACTTATTCTTAGCTATTGTCAGGGCATCCTTCCCCGGAGAGGCAAAAAGGAACAACTATAATCAAGTGTAACCATATTTATCCAAAATTGTTAAGGAGCCACCCATTCAAGGTACCAGCATCCATGGAAAAGAAATCACCTTGAAGCTTTGTACAGGCCAAGGGCTTCTTTGCCTCCCTTCAATCACAAAACAATTCTTGATCTAAAAATAGGAAGAAAAAAACAGGAGCAGGTTTTTGAATTGAAGATTCCATCTAACTTGAGTGTTAATTATATATGCAAATAGTTTTGTCAATTGCCTGAAGAGTTGAAATCATAGAATATTGGGAGTAGGAAGGCATGTTAGAGGTCATCCAGTCCAAACCTACTGAAAAGAACCTCCTCTACGATGTACCACTGGCAAGTGATCTTCCAGTTTCATTAGGGGTATCTCCCCTCCCCATGTGATGATATAGTTGTCAATACCATAAGAAACAAGTCATTCCAAGCCACTCTACTGGATAGGAAATTATTTTATTTATTGAAACCAAATCTACCTTCCACTAACTTCTATCTTTATAGGTAGAGTTATTTTTATAGTAAGTGGTAGAGAGGAAAGGAAAAAAAAGTAGGAAAGAAAAGGAAGAGAAAAGAGTGATGGGAAAAAAAGAAGAAAGGAAGGAAGGAAGGAAGGAAGGAAGGAAGGAAGGAAGGAAGGAAGGAAGGAAGGAAGGAAGGAAGGAAGGA
>NC_058135.1:168342179-168503762 GCF_016433145.1 Gracilinanus agilis | reverse complement strand
GGTTTTGTAATAGGAGTCAACCTCAACAAGCCAAATTCATAGTTTCAGGCAATTGAATATTGTATTTTCTGCCAGTAGCAGACAACAGGCAACCTTTGCTCACAATAATGCAGTTCAGCCAACGTGAGCAGACAGAATTGAAAGAGAAGGAGAATGTGCTCTATCATCTGTTGGAGAATTTCAATTTTCTCTTTCAAGTACAGTCGAATGAATTTTCTTTGCAACCCAAAGACAGAAGATCTTGATTACTGTTGCAAGAATAATCTCAGCCTTTGTGTGTAGAAGATAGGGAAAATAAATAGTCTTTCTGGATGATGTGTCAGCTTGTGAACATATAAAACAAGATATATTTTTGAGGGAGAGATTAAGGTGAAAATACTGGATCTATTAAAATAGCAATTTGCAGTTATTATAGAGGATACAGGCAGTTCTCCCTTCAGTAAGACTTGGTTCATCTTTTCCTATCCTAGTGGCCCTAGGGAATGCTGTGGGGCATCCAGCCAGTTACCCAAGTGGCATATATATATATATATATATATATATATATATATATATATGACATAGAATCAGAAACATTCAAGTTCAAATCCTGCCTCAGCTGGTTATCCAGTTATAGGTCTGTGGGCAACTCAGAAAAATCTTTCTTAGCCTCAGTTTCCTCATTTGTTAGATAGGGATAATTACTAGCAATGCAAGTAAGCATCTTCTCTATAATTTATGATTTTAGGATTATCTCAACTAATGCTGGCATTCTCAAATACCACTAAACCACGCATAAGAATCTTTATAAGTGATTTTTTGACTCAGTTTTAAATTTTAATCTTATATATGTTTTCATGTAATTTTATTTATTTTGTTAAATATCACCTAATTATATTTCCATCTAGATCAGGCAGCACCTGAGAGTCTTAGAGGAGTAACAGGAAGATAAATGAGATGCCAATTATATGTATATATATATATATATACATAAACTATATATAAACATATTATATATTATATACAATGTATTTATGATATATTATATAATGTATATAAATGATATGTTTATAATGTATATTATAAATATAATATATTTCGGAGGTGGTACCTGAACCAGGTCTGCCTGAATTCAAGGGCTACTCTCCTATACAGCCCTTACAACTAGTATACTGTCCTTTGAATAAGAAATCCTCTTCGAAGCAATGACACAGAAAATAGGAAAGGCTTCGGAAAATCTTATCAAGGACGTAACTATCATTTAAAACATGGCATGGATTCAGCATTGTCCAACTACTTCTATATTCTGTGACATGAATATTTTTTAAACCTAACAGTAGAGCCCAACAGATAAGCCTTTCCATAGGAACTCATACATGTAAAGGAACAGAAAAGGATGCAGAGGAAGTTACTCACCTAACTGGGCTCTGTGCTACCCTGTCAGGAAGACTTCTGTTGCTGACCTTTCTTCCAGGATGCTCAATTCTATGGCTGCTCTATAAGGACTCAGTTTTCAAAGGACAAAAAGAAGGACACACAAGAGTTCTCTTTCTCTCTCTCTTTGTGTCGGTCTCTTTCTCATAGTGTGAGAAATGTTGATTGATGGCCTCATTAGAGTTCTTGGCAGGATCTCCTGCCTTCCTACTCCCACAGCTCAACTTCCCTGCCTCCTAGATTATGGTAAAACAAAGGTAAACTTGCACCAACTGTGTGTTATAGCATTATGAAAGCTCTCCCCAAGCCAGAGGTTCTTAACCATTTTGCTATCAATGATTCCTTTGCAGACTGGTGAAGTCTAATATTACTATGGTTCACTGCCTAAATCCATAAATGCTAAATTTTAGCTAGAGGTGAAAATGAAAGTGTATTTCTCTTTATGTAGGTTCATGGATCCTCCCAAATTGATCCATGGGGTCCCCATTTAAAAACTCCTGCCCAACTAGTATTTGATAAACCCAAAGACCCCAGCTTTTGGGACAAGAACTCATTATTTGACAAAAACTGCTGGGAAAATTGGAAAATATTATGGGAAAATTTAAGTTTAGATCAACGTCTTATACTCTATACCAAGATCAATTCAAAATGAGTAAATGACTTAAATATAAAGAGTGAAATCATAAATAAATCAGGTGAACAAAGAATAGATACCTGTCAGATCTGTGGGAAAGGAAGGAATTTAAGACCAAAGAAGAGATATTGCTGTGAAGGGTTAAATTTTTGGTAGGAGCTTGAACAAAAGTCAGGAGAGTAGTTTGGTAAAACACAAAACACTTAGTTTATTTTGCGGAAATTTCAAATAGGAAATAGAAAGGAGGAAAGTGAGAGAACTCATATCTATACACAAAATCCCAATCTTAACTAAAATTTCTAAAAATCCCTAAATCTATCTGGCTTCGAGGGCAGTGACTTTTGCCAGGCCAGGCCCAGCCTACTCTCCTACTCTGACTATCTAAGAATTTACCCACTATCTAACTACCTAAGCTGATCAATAATCAATAATCAATAAGGCTGTTAAGTCCTTAAATCCATTTTCTCTATCTACAATTGTCAGTTAGTCAAAAACTACCAGTCTCAGAGAGAGAGCCAGAAACTGCTGCTCCTCTCCCCAGGGAACCCAGAGACAAAAGCCCCTTTCAACCTGCCAACAACTCACCTACCAACTCTCAGCCACACCCTCCTGTCATCAACTGACAGCCTGCATAGCAGGGGGGCTCTTACTCAGAAATCTTTTTGCTCCCTTGCCTTTTAAAGAGAAAAAGGGAGAGATTAAGAAAGCTCTCTTAACAGAGAGCATTGCAAAATGTAAAATGAATGACTTTGATTATATCAAATTTAAAAGGTTTTGTACAAACAAAACCAAAGCAACCAAAATTAGAAGGAAAGCAACAAATTGGAAGAACATTTTTATAACAAAACTCTCAGTCAAAGGTTTAATTTCCCAAATATATAAGGAACTTAAGTCAAATTTACAAAAAATTAAGCCATTCCCCAATCAACAAATGATCAAGGAACATGAATAGGCAGTTTTCACATAATGAAATAAAAATTATCAATAAGCACATAAAAATGTTTAAATCCCTCTTGATTAGAGAAATGCAAATTAAAACAACTCTAAGGTACCACCTCACACCTAGCAGATGGCCAATATGACAGCAAAGGAAAGTGATAAATGTTGGAGGAGATGTGGCAAAATTGGGACACTAATGCATTGCTGGTGGAGTTGTGAATTGGTTCAGACATTTTGGAGGACAATTTGGAATTATGTCAAAAAGCTTTAAAAGAATGCCTGCCCTTTGATCCATCCATACCACTGTTGGGTTTCTACCCCAAAGAGATAATAAGGAAAAAGACATGTACAAAAATATTTATAGCAACGCTCTTTGTGGTAGCAAAAATTTAGAAAACGAGGCGGTGTCCATCAATTGGGGAATGACTGAACAAATTGTGGTATCTGTTGGTGATGTAATATTTTTGTACTCAAAGAAATAATGAACTGGAGGAATCCCATGTGAACTGGAAAAACCTCCAGGAATTGATGCAGAGTGGAAGAAGCAAAACTAGGAGAACATTGTACACAGAGACTGATACGTTTGGGGCACAATTGAATGTAATGGACTTCTCTACTAGCAGCAATGCAATGATCCAGGACAATTCTGAGGGATTTATGAGAAAGTCCACATTCAGAGGAATAACTGTGGGGGCAGAAACCCAGAAGAAAAACATATGATCAATCACGTAGTTTGATAGGGATGTGATTAGGGTTTTGACATTAAAAAATTACTGCAAATATGAATAACATGGAAATAGGTTTTAAACAATGACATGTATAACCCAGTGGGACTCCCCACTACCAGCCTCAGGAGTGGGGAGAAAAGAGTGGAGAGGGGAGGGGAAGGAGAGGGAATAATGAATTATGTAACCATGGAAAAATTTTCTAGATTTTTTTAAAAACTTAAATAAATAAATAATTTAGAAAAAAATAAAATAAAAACTCTTGCCCTAGGTAACTATGTAAAGATTATGAATTAGATCAACTTCAATTTCACATCACAAGTATTTAAGTGAAAGCATGCATGTATAAAATGTTTATTAAGTGCCTGCTGTGTGCCAGTATTGTGCAAATTGCTGGAGATACAAATCAATTAATTAACTAATTTTTAGGTTTTGTTTTTTGTTTCTTTTTTTTAGAAAAATTTTCCCATGGTTATATGATTCATGTTCTTGCTCTCTCTCCCCTCACCTCCTCTCCCCCCGTAGCTGACATGTATTTCCACTGTGGAGATACAAATTTAAAAAGTAACATGGTCCCTACTTTCAAGGAGCTTACATTCCAGTTTAGAAGACAACACATATGGAAAATGTCAGATGCAAGTCAAATGGAAATGCCCAGTTTTCTTGAGATGCAATGGCAAAGCAGATGGAAATACCTCTGAATGTCATTTCCCTTGATAAAATCACATCAGTATCTGATGTTAACCCATTTCACAGGGATGATGAGTATTGAATGGCTGGCCCCTTCTCCACTAGAGTTATTTATTCAGGTGATGGCTATAAGGGTTGGGCTGGAAGCTGGGCTTGTGGTATGTGAGGCACTATCATTCTCAGGGATCCTATGCTTATCTGCCTATTATTGGTGGATGGTCAGCTTTTGTATCTAGTGGCATAGGAGGCACTAAATTTTCCAAGCATTTAAGAGCATTGTACATGTCTGATACTGTGTGAGGGACTAAAGATATGATGAAAAAAAATTAAAATATTCTCTCTCATCAAGGAGATTACATCTTATTAGAAGATAATAACATGTTTTCAGGTAAGTAAATAAAATGTGTAGAAAATAAATATAACACAATTTTGAGCAATGAGGGGACACAAATAGCTGAGGAAATTAGAAAATGCTCATTGTAGGTGGATGCACTTGAGTTGAGCCTTAAAGGAAGCTTGGAATTCCAAGAGAGAGCCAAAAAGGGAGTGCCTTTGAGGCACAGGAAACAACCTGTGAAAACTCACAAAGGAGTGTGATGAGATGTGATGCACAAAAAAAAAAAAAAAAAAAAATAGGCCAGGCTGCATGAGTGATTTCTGATTATCCTGGAAAAAGAAGCTAGAAACAGATTATAAAACACTTTGAGGAGTCAGAGTAGTTTATATTTTTATCTATAGGCCAATAGAAAGCATTGAAAAATTTTGAGGAGGGAGGGCAATATGATCAGACCTATGCCTTAGGAACATCAATTAGATATTTTTGTGAATAAATTTACATTGATACCCCATCTCAGTTGTCTGAAAACAAGTGGTCTCAAGCTCCCCACTTCATTCCCTACTCAACCACCTACCCTTTATGCTTTTAACTCAGGCTTGCAGGAAACCAGAATTTTCAAGTTTGACACTACCCACCAAAATTGACCTGCCCTGTCCCTTTTCCAGCTAACTTAATATTCAGGGAATAGTATTATATTGTGTGATAATGGATTAATATGCAATCTCCCCTAGGTGATATATTAGCATTTTAATAGGATTTTTTTTCCCAGAAGCAATTCTTTAACTAAAAGAAATGATGAAAATTTCTCAGTTTTTGCACCACATTTTGACACTGTTGATCACTACTCCCCTCTCAGTTCATAAACTTCACTCCATTTGTTCCCATGTCCTGGATCTCTCACCTCCCTGACTATCTCTTCTTTCTTCTTTTACTAGTTTATCTTCCTCCATTCACTAACTATCAAACTGTAGTAGGGTTGGTAGTAAATGATCTCAAAAAACAGGTTTATCTGACACTGCCATGAGCACTGACAAGACGGTGCCAACATCCTTCTGGCCTCATTCTTCCAGGCAAGTCCATGCCATCTTAGAGTCTTCTTTTGACTAAAAGCCTTCCATCATTCATGAAATTCAGTTTTTCTCCAGCATGAATTCTCTGATATCAAGTGTGTTTTGAACTTTATATAAAGAGTTTTATATACTCCTCACTTAAATAGTGGTATTTCTCCTCTAAATTTTTGTTCTGGAATAACAGATTATTTGTTTGTGAAAGCTTTCATCTTTCATCTTTTAAGATTAACTTAACTGCTGGCATTTCCCAAATCTCGGTATTAATTCCTCTGTTCTTCCTATTAGTAACCCTTCCTGCTAGGACTCACCAAGTTCACTTATCAATGTCAGAGCCATTTCCTTTCTACTATAACAATAATAGTTTGTATATAATACTTTTAAGCTTGCAAAATGTTTTATATGGTTTATCTCATTGGATTCTCATAACAACCTTATAAGGTAAATGCTTTATCATCTTCATTTTAGCCATATGAAAACTAAAACTAAGAGATGTTAAGTGATTTGTACACTGTCACAAAGATAATAAGTTTCTGAGGAAACAAATCCTTCTGAGGAAGGATTCAAACTCATGTCTTCTGTTTCAGAGTCCAGCAGTTATACTACCTTACTGACAACCAAGGCTCAGAATGATCTGGCACCAGGAAAAAATCTGGGATAAAAAGATAAAGGAACTGAAGAGGGAAGATTTGAGAACCACACTGTGGTTACGTATTTGGGAGACTAGGACAGTGGCAGTGCTTGTCCTCAGCAGAAATAGGGATGCTTAGTAAAAGGATATATTTAGGGGAGAAGATGAGTTCTGTTCTACACAGGTTGAGTTTGAAATACTGATGAAAGACCCATAAAAAGGTAACTAGCAGGCATTTGTTTATGTGTGATTGGATTGCACAAGAGGGAGTTGGGCTGCATAAGATGATACTTAAATCCTTGGATACTTAAACTTTAAGATTCTGCAGATATAAAGTGAATTGTTCTTTCAGGGTCCACTAACTGCTGAAAAATAAGCACTTTATAAGTGCCAGTAAAAGAATTAGAGGGTTCTTCTCTGGTCAAATTTCAACTAATCCATAACATGATATCTCCTTATGAAGGAAAAGGAATTTCAAGCTGTTGTCTAATTTGGAATGAAGAACCATGTGCCCACTCGAAAGCAACAAAGTGGTATTTCACTTGTAAAACTCCTGCATTTCATGGCAATAGAATAATGTATTACCAATTTGAACAAATCTTGAATAATTGATGCTACATTTATTCTCATTTATATTGGCTAGCTGGAATATATAAAATTTTGTTTTATAGCATTCTGTTGGAGTACAACAATCGAAGATATTTATAATGTGCTCATATTACTTCTGAGGAACTTATGGCTCAATCTTGACCTTAGCTCCATTTTGAATGGGTTTTTTACTATCTTCCTGGTACTGTATTCAAAGCTGTTTTCTGCTAGTTGATCCCTGAAGAAGTTCAAATTCATTTTATGCTATTCTCTAATGAAGTTGGCATACCCCACCACAGATAAGGTCTTCCAAAAAACAATCACTTAGCACATTTGTTGAATAAATTAATGAAGTCATTGGTAACTGATGAGTATAATATAGAATATTAACTCCTCAGGAACAGGGACTTCCTCACTTTTTTCCTTTGTATCCCCAGTGATTAGCACTGTTATTATCCTATTGTTCAAATTATTATAATTAATTACATTATAATATTGACTATTACAAATAGTCAAGACCATTGAATAATCACTCTTTCAATACCTTTTGAGTTTAAAAAGAATAAAAGTGAAATAAGCAAATGAGTTTAAAATAATTGAGAAGAATGGGAAAAAGGGAATGTGATGTTGCATAAATATGAGGGTCAGAAACTATGAGCAACAGCTTAGGATTAGAGTTAGTACAAGCATTGGTAACTTGTCATAAGGGTGAAAACAATAAAATTTTGAAAAGGACCTCAACAGAGAGTAGTTACTACGGAGTGTAATCTTCATTCACAGCAAAAGTAATTTCATGGGCTTGAAAACCAATAATCTTAAAGATTATGGCTCATCGAAAAGATGATTTATGTAGTATTTTGCATTCTTTATAACATTTGAACCTTACAACAACCCTGTGAAATAGCTACATTCATTATTCCCATTTTACAGCTGAGATAACTGCAGCCCAGAGAGAATGTGACTTTCCCAGAGTCATAAAGGTAGCAAGTATTCAAGGAGGGACTATTTTTATTTGAAAAATTTTTATTTAATTAATTGATTTAGAATATTTTTCCATGGCTACATCATTCATGTTCTTTCCCTTTCCTCTTCCCACCCCCCTCCCATAGCCAATGAGCAGTTCCACTGGGTTTTACATGTGTCACTGATCAAGACCTATTTCCATATTATTGATATTTGCACTAGGGTGATTATTTAGAGTCTATGTCCCCAATCATATCCTCATCGACCCATGTGATCAAGCAGGGTTTTTTCTTCTGTGTTTCTACTCTCACAGTTCTTTCTCTGGATAGTGTTCTTTCTCATTGGTCCCTCAGAATTGTCCTGGATTATTGCATTGCTGCTAGTAGAGAAGTCCATTATATTTAATCACAACTGATCTCTTGAGATATTATAATAGTCTGACCTAGGTTTGTAGCTACGTGTGTGAAAAGATGCATGAGATTTTGTGGAGGTAAAATTAACAGGATTTTGGAAATTATTTGATATATAGATTAGGTGCAAGTCCTCAAAATGGTACCACAAAAGGAGTATTTTATAGAATTTGGGATAGTTAGCCTTTAGTAAAGAAATCTAATGAAGGTTATTGAAAAAAACTATCAAGTTAAAAAAAGATTAGTTCCCCAAAGAGAACTAGTAGCAATGATTAATTGGGATTTACAGAGATTTTTGTTTGATACAAAGAAATACTTTCTAATAATTAGAGCTGTCCAAAAGTGGAATGAGGAGGTCTCCTTTATTGGAGATTTTCAGGTTTAGACTGGGTCATCACTTGTTATAGATATTTTAGAGGGGATTCCTGCTTAGGTAGAGTTTTTATTGAACAATCTTTGAAATCCCTTCCAATCCAATTCTAAGCTTCCATGATTCTACTCCTTTTTCTACAATCATTTATTTGATATAAGAATTCTAAAAATACCATTTTATGTCAATTGATTAAATGTGGACTAAAAAGAAATTAAAGCTTGTATCTGCATGTGTCTTTCTATCAATTTAATCAAAGTAGTTAGATTTTTTAATGGAATTGACTTTTTAATAGAATTTTCTAGTTATTACAATCAGTACAATGGATCTGTTTATTCAAGAGGCCTTAATCTGTAAATTTTTTTCTATGAAATAAAGCCATCTAGATCAGTGATAGGCAAACTACGGCCAGATGTGGCCCCCTGAAATGTTCTATCGGGTGGCGAGACATTATTCCTAATCTGAGGAATACAATGAGTAGGATACAATACAATGAAACTTCAAAAGAGTTGCCTTAGAAACAGACTGACAGATGAGCATTTCCTTTCCTTTGGCCCCCTCTTTAAAAGGTTTGCCCATCACTGATCTAGATAATTAGGCTATAAGGTAAACATATAGACTAAATAGGACCTCACTCATCTAAAACGCAGTCTTCCCAAATCAAACTTTTAATTGACCAAATCACAGCTTGATTGTCGAGACTAGATTCAATTAATTTCAAAAGTCCATTAAATGAATAGCTCAAAATTTATAGAAAACTCAACTCATAAATTTTAATTCAGACCATCTAACTTTCCCTTTTATTAATTCAATACATATATTTTTAGATAAGTCCAAGTGTACTCTAAGCCCTGGATTTGTTTGGAAGCATTTTTTTACAGCAAACACTCTCCATAACATTAGCACTTAGTGGAGAAGAAAAACATGCCACCTCATTATCTGAAAGATCAGACTGTTGTAAGCCTTGTGAGGTTTGTATCCTGTGGGTTTACCAACAGAAGAACATCTCTAGCTTTTCCTCTTCTAATCCTAGGGATGTGAGTTGCTGTTCAGTGACATTGTGCCAATGTAAAACAGAAACTGTAGAAAAAAACACCATGGTGCCATGGAAAAAGTTCTCAACTTGGATTTGCAAGACTTACATTTAAGTACTAGCTTTACCACATATCCACTGGGCATCAGTAGGATAATCACTTAATCTCTCTGGGCCTTAAGAGGGCAGTAGAGGAGGAAAATGATACTTCAATATCTGCTTAGTAAGGCTGATGTAAGGAAGACACTCATTCCATCTATGGAAATGTGAACTACATAGTCTCTGAAAGGAGAAGGACTTGGAGAAAGACTCCTTTTTTCTGGTCTTTGTAATGTATTTCCACTCAAACAGCTGTCCTCTAGTGCTGAGGAGTAACTTAGGGATATAGTTTTGTACCTTTGTAGGAAGGCAATCAAACTCATTGGATTCTCCTTTGCCCAGGACAGAATTGCAGAATCTCAGAATAACTGCAACATCCCTGTAAAGTGATCATCCAGCCATTGCTTTCTGACCTCTAAAGATGCCTCTTATCCTTAGTGGGATGCTATCATACTTACTATATATAACTTGGATTTCTTACCAGTTCCACTTTGTGATATTGTTTCTATATTTTTCCTGACCCTTAAAGCCCTCCAAGCATCTTTATGTCTGGTATCAGGCAGCACAATGATGTGTTCTATGTAAAGTTAGTGTGAATAAAGACTCAATGAGGTCTTTATTTTTTAAACTTTTAAATCTATGGAAATTCGAAAATAAAATCCAAATATTTGAGGATGAGGACAATGCATAATTCAAAACTCTATACAAACAGAATATGCAAAAATATATATAGTCAACCACAGAGAACAATGTACATATTTACATGTCTACTCTCCATATTTACAAATTTTTAAGATATAAAGTACATATATATGATTAAATAACAAATCTATACATATCTCCCTAAAAGAAGAGAGAAAACAAGGCTAGGAATGATGATTAATGAAATATAATCAGTATACACCAATGCCCTGTGGAAATAATTGAATTAACTGAATATAAAATGTTGTATAACTTTAATGTTTCCTTTTTGCTCTTCAAGACTTTTTAGCCCAAGAGAAATGACAGTTCCTTGAGAGCAAGACAAATCAGTAAGATTTTAAAAGGAAAGTGTGAAGTTTTGCTTTTTCAAAAATCTCCAGATTTTTGGATGCTTTTATTAATAGTCTATATCCATTTTGCCATCTTACTAGGGTAGATATGTAATACCTTCTTGATGAACTGAATTGAGGTAGTCATTGAGAGGCAACTTCTCCAGCAGACTGCTCCTCTAACAATCCCTTGTCTCACTAATCTTCCTACTTGCGAATTCTCTGCTGCATATCAACATGTTCATATCTCCTCTATGCTCAAAAAACTCTCCCTTGATATGCCCATCCCCTCCAGATATCATCATATACCTTGTCTCTCTTTCATAGCTAAGTTCCATGAAAAGTCTATCCAAAATCAGTCTCCACTTCTCTAACTTTCTTCATAACTTTTGAGTTCATTATTCAACTGAAATGTCACTCTACAAAGTGACTTTTTAATCACCAAATTTAATTTTATTTTGAATCTTTCTGAAGCATTTGATACTGTCAATCATTCTCTTCTCCTTAATAGTCTCCTCTCTAGGTTCTCTTCATACCTGCCTAACCACTCTGTCTCTTTACTTCCTTTTATCTTCATCCAGATCGCACCATGTTGAGCTGAATAATGGGAAATCAAACTAGAAAGTATCCTTCCATAATGTGAATCCCAGGTATATCTCAATATTTCAAGGATCAATGATTTTATCATCAATATTCTTTCAGAGTTTCTGTGTCTAAAAAAAGTTTTTAAACCATTTCCCTGTAGCCAACTTAGTAACAATCTCTCTGAGCTTAGGGTGACTGACTCAGAAGGCTCTCACTTGGTCCTTCCTTTCCTGCCTCCTACTCCCAAAGACACACTTAATGGAGACTTTGTTTTGACTGGATAAGATGTTTTAAATGGAGTCTGAGTATTGGGGAGTGGAAAGATCTAGCTGACCAGCATTAGCATTCTAGAAGATAACATTTCTTTAACAAACTACTTTAAAATCATGTTGCTGTTTGTCTTTCTTTTTTTGGAGAGGTCCAATGATATCATAAGGTGATTATTTGCTTTTGAATTGGATTTAAATGAAGTGGAGTTACACAAAATCATTATCTTTCCTCTGTCTTCCAGAGTCTTCAAAGTTCAGTGTCTAGACAAAAGGCAAGCCTGCTGGCCTAGGATGCAATGGATGAACTTGTCTGACCAATCTAGAAGCACTCCACCACACCTGCTGCAACTACCTTCTTGACCACTAGAACAAATTGTTCTCATCTGCCCATCCCACTGGGAAAAGTTTTTGAATGTTTGGGTTAGGCAACTCCCTAACTCACCAAAGGCTTCGAGGCCTATTGATAACCGTCAACCTGGTTTAGCCCATGTGCTGACTGGACTATGGTGTGAATAATGTACATGCTAGAACTTCTGGGAGCCACAGGTGAGAGTTGGGTGGCAGGTGGACAAGAAAGGTGAATGAGCAGCCCTGTAAAGGGTTTGGTAAGCCCTCACATCAGAGGTGCTAGTCCCAAAAGTGTATTGCTTAGAAAAAGAACTTAATGACAATTCACCTTTTCTGTCACAAGAAGGAGTAAACCAGTACAGAGGAATGTTGGTAGAACTAGATGCAGCCGATAGGGGGAAAAAATCCTCAGATTAGCTTTAAAGCAGCATGTTCTGCTTCAGTAATAGGATATTTTGAGTAAAGTATTTTAATATCCAAAGGATCATAACTTGAAATGAAGAGTAATAGATGAAGTAAATCTAAACACATGAAGTCCTCCCAATGCTATTAATAATAATAGTAAAAGCTCTCCATATGCATGATATGTCTTAATCAACATGTATTAATCTCCTCCTCCCACAGTACCCAACAAAGGGTATTGTTGTAGAAAGAACTCAGCTTCATGTTCATGGCTGTTATTTAGCAACTGAAGAATGGCTTCTCAAGTCTCATGAATGTGAAACAGTTCATCATATATCTTGGAAATGAGAATTTCCTCCCCCCGCCACATTATTTCCCTTCTAATCTTTCCTGTATAGGTTTTGTTTGTGCAAAAACCTTTAAATTATATGTAATAAAATATTCCATTTTATCATTTATGATCCTTTTCATACCTTTTATAAAGTCATGAACTCTCACCTAAAGATCTTAAATGTAGTTTCCTCCTTGATCCTTTAATTTTTGTTTCTATTTCTGTCATATGTCCATTTAGAGCTTACCTATGGTATGAGCTATTCATCTAAACATATATTCTGCCAGATTCATTTCCAATTCTCCCAAGTTTTGTTACTGTTCTTGTTGCCAAACAGTGAATCTTTTCTTAAAGAGCTGTCTTCTTCAGCTACATGAGAAACTAGGCTACAAGGTTTGTTTATTTGTTTGTTTGTTTTCTGTATTTTACATAACTAATCTATTTTACTGATTAAACTTCCTTTTTTAGAAAGTACCAAATCATTTGATGATTACTCTTTTGTAGTATAGTTTGAGATCTAGTACTGCTGGCCTCCCCACTTTTTTATTCACTATTTCTTTTGACATCTTGGCATTTTGTTCATCCAAATTAATTTAGTTATTATTTTATCTTGCTTTGTAAAATTAGTCCATCAGTAGTTTGATTGGCATAATATTTAATAAATTAATTTAGCAATTATTATCATTATCATTAAAGTGGTTCTACATACTGATGAATACTACTATTTTTCCAAATATTGATATCTGTATTTATAATTATAATCATATTAACTCCTGCATGTATCTTGATAGACTGCATTATAAATAGACAATACATTGTGACAATAGATAAATAATGTATTCTATTTTCTTTTTAATGGAATTTATTTTTCTATCTCTTCCTGCTGATTTTTGTTGTTAATATATAGAGATGGTTATAACTTATGTAGACTTATATGTTTTTAAATTTATTTTATTTTTTAAAGAATTTAAGTTTATTTATTTAATAAATTAATTTAGAATATTTTTTCCATGATTACATGAATCATGTTCTTTCCCTTCCTTCCTCCCTCCCTCCCTCCTCCCATAGCCAATGAGCAATTCCACTGAGTTTTACATGTGTCATTGATCAAGACCTATTTCCATATTATTAATATTTGTACTAGGGTGATCATTTAGAATCTACATCTCCCATCATATCCCCATAGAACCATGTGATCAAGCAGTTGTTTTTCTTCTGTTTTTCTATTCCCACAGTTCTTTCTTTGGATGTGGATAGCGTTCTTTCTCATAAGTCCCTCAGAATTGTCCTGTCATTGCATTGCTGCTAGGAGAGAATTGATTTGTGCCATGATGTATCAATCTCTATGTACATTGTTCTCCTGGTTCTGCTCCTTTCTCTGCATCAATTCCTGGAGGGCATTCCATTTCACATGGAATTCCTCCAGTTCGTTATTATAATTTTTTAAAATAACATCTTCTCTCTTAGAATCAATACTATTTATGGGTTCTAAGGAAGATGAGTGGTAAGGGATAGGCAATGGGAGTTAACTAAGTTGCCCAGGGTCATACATCTCTGAAGTATCTAAGGTTAAATTTGAACCTAGGATCTCCCATCTCTTTACCTGAGCCATCTAGCTGTCCTTGATTTATGCTTTTCTGAAGTTATTGTTTGTACTTCTTTTTTGACTATACATTCTCTAAATAAACCATCAATCAATCTGAAAATCTGAAATTATAATCTGAAAAGTATTTTATTTCTACTCTGTTTATATCTTCAATTTTTTATCTGAATTCTATAACTAAAATGCCTAACATGTTAAATACTAGTGGATAAAAATACTAGTAGATAAAATAGATATCCTTGCTTTATTGCAGATTATGTTTAAGTGTTTGTGAATATACAAAAATATATAGAAAGGATTGTGGAAACTTTTTGTGGTCCCAGCCTTCCTTATCTGGGGTCCTGCTACCACAGGATTTTCAAGGATTGAGGGATTTAGGCCAGAGAGCTGCAAATTTCCAGTGGATTCTATGTAGTCTGATCTAGGGCACAATTTGATCATTGCCTTGTTGGGTTTTCTAGGTTCCAGATCTCGTTTTGGGTCTTTATAGTCAACATAGTTGCAGATATTCCCCTGGGCCAAGATTCAAAAGACCATTTCTGGCTCTATCTTCTTGGCTTTCTGGAAAGTTCTTGAAATTCAGAATAATAGCAGTTGTTTTTTAACTCTTTAGGAGCCGGTGGGCCTTTTCTGTGATCTTGCTCTGGGGTCAAAGAAGTAGCATTTACTCCCAGTCTTTCTTTGTTCTGAGCACCAATAATAATAATACACAATTTTGATGAGGGAGAGAGAGAGAGAGAGATAGAGAGCACACACTCTATTGGTTTAGATCTTTTCATGATCCTTGGCTAGGGAGGAGAAGTAACTCTGCTGGCCTATCCTAGTTCTGAATAGGAGTGACTAATTCTGTAACTTTCCCCATTAGGGCCATAGTGACAGTGTCCAAGCCCAGGGAATGCATCTGTCTTTTCAGTCTACTTTAGTACCTTGCCTATGGGTTGTTTCTGTTATATTAGGTAGAGAAGATGACCTTTTTTAGTTTCTCCTTAGATTTGCAACCTTATTTGGTCTAGCACTTTATATATCTTCATTGGAGTAGTTGAGAAAAAACTGGGCTGCTTCCTCATACTCAGTTATGGCCACTATTAAAAAAGATTCTCTTAGCCTGATCCCATTTTGCTGTTTGATCCATAGATTATGAGAGCTAAAGAGGCCTTATAAATTACCTAGTCTAATGGTTTCAATTTCAACAATGAAGAGGAAGCAATGATTTATCCAAGTGCACACGTCCAGTTGTTGGCAGGTAGAATTAGGATCCAAGCCTCCTAACTCTCAATATTTCCATTTTTCTCCCTTTTTTTCAAATAAGCAAACTTTTCATTGTAAAAAAGCATATATAAATAAAATCTGTTTTCTGGATGCTCACATAAGTTAGGTCTAAGATAATGTTTTACAAATGAGTAGTCATTCAAATAAAAGCTTTATTTATTGAAATCTTGGGAGCTATATGTTATTGACATCAGATGTTATCAGTCTGTATTAAACTGAAGACATCATTCCTTAGTAATAGATCTCAAAATGGCTGAGCTACTACAGGCTTCTCAGCCTCTCTGGGCAATGCCAGCATGTGAACCTGATTTCTCAAATAATGTTCAAATTATTCAGCTAAACATTGGTGTCAAAGATCATTTTCTATTCTGCATATGGCTTACCACTGACACAACCAAGACATATTCTCTGTGCAATGAGGTCTTTATCAAAATGAAAAGCAAAAATTCAGTTTTTGTTTGTCTTTTCTACCCAAGGAAATATTAGACCAACCTTATTTCAGTTTGTAGAATTATCTTCCTAGTGGAAATGCATTGTCTCATAAAGCCATTTGACATCAAGTGAGCATCAGCAATTACTTCTTGAGGAAATGCATCCAACCTCCCATCCTTGCCATAAGCAGAAGAGCTAAGATTCATGGCTTTAGAGAACATGTGATTCCACCTCAAGGGGAGGGGGGTTATTATATTTCTATCTATAGTCCTCCTTCCTGAGCTGCCCAACAAGTATTAAGATCCATACCATTAGCATGCAACCACATCAAAAGTATTAAATAAGCACTTCTGCATGGCTTCAGCAAGCTAAGCCCATTTTATATCAGGAAAGGGTAAGCAGGGAAGACAGGAAAAAACAAGGTAGAACTGGAAGTGTGTCAGTATGTTATAGAAGCCTTTGTCATCTCTGTGATTTTGTTTCTGTTACAAATACAAATGTTCCAATTTGTTTAGCTTTCAGTTGATTAATGTACAGAAGGGGAATCACAACAATTGCATTATTACACTAATGGATGTGTGCCTTTTTTAATAAATTGTGACACAATTTATCATCCATCATATGACTAATGGCATCCATTCAATAATCTGCTGGTGGGGAATACAGTGGAAGGTGGCTAGTGAATGCTACCTTGAAGAGGTAAATGTATGCCATGTCCAACGAGCCATAAAACTGTGCATACCCTTTGACCTAGTAATACCACTACTAGGTCTATATCCCAAAGAAATCAAAGACAAGGGAAAAGGACCTACTTGCACAAAAATATTTATAGCAGCTCTTTTTGGGGTAGCGAAGAAATGGAAACTACAGAGATGTCCATCAATTGGGAAATGGCTGAACAAGTTATAATATATAATTGTAATGGAATGTTATTGTACCATAAGAAATGGTAAATGAAATGATCACAAAAAATCTAGAAATACTTATATGAAATTATACAAAGTGAAGTGAGCATAACCAGAAGAACATTGTACACAGTAACAGCAATAATATATGATGATCAACTGTAAATGACTTAACTATTATTTATCAGCAATGCAAAAGTCCAAGGGATTCATGATGATAAAAAAGGATATCTACCATCATAGAATCTGAATAAGATTAAAGCCTACCATTATTCACTTTATTTCCTTTGTGAATTTTTTTCTCTAGTGTAAGCAATAGGTGTCTTTTTTCACAACACAATGAACATGGAAATTTTTTTGTATGATAATACATGTACAACCTATATCATATTACCTGGTGTCTTGGGAAGGGGGTTAAGGTGAGATGGAAGAAGAGGATATGGATCACAAAGTGTCAGGAAACAATTATTAAAATTATAATGACTCATAACAATAAATAAAATAAAGAGATGTATTTATGTATTGTGTATGAACATATAAATATTAATATGATCCAAACCAAGGAACAAATCATGACATCACTTTCCATGTTCCAGATAAAAATGAGTGAACTAGCATTTATGAGAGGTGGTGTGAAACTGAGAGCTCGCCTCAGTGCCAGGAAGACTTCATTTCAAGCTCTGCCTTTGCTGCGTTCTAGTTGTTTGACCAAGAGTACCACCCTAAAAGTTGCAAAGAAGTGCTGATCTTCTGTAATAGAGGAAGCCCCTTCCTGTTGGCTCCCTTTGTTGCTGAAATGACAGTCCTTGTCCAAAAAATAAATACATAAAGTGATTAAGAGCTGTTAATGGGGAAATTTATTGACATCAGTAAAAGGCAGTGGAATGTAATAGTCACAGTTTTACATGACCTTTCTTCTCAGGCAGGTTTCTTTTCAGTATTTGTAGATGTTCGTGATACAATACAAATAAAATTTAAGTTTCAAAACAGCCACAATTATTGGACCACTTCAGAATCTGTTCATATAATTAGATACTATCATTCAGATGGTTTTACATTCTAAGCAGTGGGAAAATTCAATTAACCTTTGAGTGTTTCATTTCTCCAATAAAATTGCTTACTGCTCCTAAAGTATTCACATAACAGAGGCAATGTGGTATAGTAGTGAGAGCTCTGAATTTGTATTGGACAATATGAATTGAAAGAGCTGGGTTTGAAACTTCCCTATATTTCTGTGTGACTTTGGACAAATGCACTTACCTCTCAAAGTTAAAATGAGGGATTGGAGTAAATATTCCTTCTAAATCTGAAACCCATGAAACTAGAGAGAGTTAAGTTTCTAAACTAACCAGATTTTTAGCCTCTGATTATTTATCTTTTTCTTTTATGCTTGTGTATGTGAATACATACATATGTACAAAAGAATTCATACACAGGATGTTAACTTGAAACAATTTTCTTCATTGTCATGTTAGGTCGGTACCTACAGTAAAAGGATTAGATAGGCAGTTTCTAGAAGGTTTTCTATTATTTGGAGAATAGACAGCTGTAATGGTAGAGTCACAGAATCTTAGACTTGAAAGAGATCTCAGAGATAATCTAATCCTCTCCTTACCCCACTTGAGTTCAAAAAACAACAGCCTTGAAAAATGGTTATTCAAACCCTTTGAATTGTGTTGACTGGGAATTTTCTACCCACAACTTTCCCTTTTGATAACTAGTTTTTGGGGAAAATTTGATTAGTCAAATACTATTTGTAATGTCCACCCATTGGCCCAATTCTTCCCTCTGAAGCTAGTGAATTGTCAATGAGATCATTGAAGGTTTGAAAAAAATTAAGGTTCAATACTTTGTTCACTACACAGTAGGATAGGTTCTACATTTTTAAGGCGGCAGGACTCAAAGATCAAAGCATAAAACTAGACAATCAAGCAACTTCATTTTGTGTGAAATAGATTTAGCCAAATAATACTCCATATACAATGGCATGAAGAATATGCATCATTTCATATATTCTAAAACTGTGCTGATAAAAATTTGTGCCTATTGTCAAAAAGATGAATATTAGTTAATTTTCGGAAGTCCCTTTTCAAATCAGGTATAGGCTCGTTAGAGAAAAGGTTATCTTTTAAACCCCACATATGCCAATAGAAAAGTTAGCTGTTTATGGGCACCAGAGATAAATATAATTTTAAGATGCCTTATTTTGTGCCTAAAAGTAATAGAAATCTCCTCTACTGTCATAGATCACAGTGTGCTCCCTCTTCAAAGGAATAATGGTTGAATTTCTGTATTAGTAATTAAATGTACCTCTCTTGTCTCTATTCAGCCCCTTCTTGACATCAGATTTTTTTCAGATCCCTTTCAGCCTCAGTCATGGCAATTCAATTTTTACCCTGAATTCCTACATTTATCTCTGATTTTTTCCCCTTGGGTTTTGCTTGCCAAATTAGAAAGCCTAGGACAAAAATGATAGTTACTATCTGATTCTAGTGCTAATTGACCTGAATTCCACTCTAAAAGACCTCTGATCAAGTAAACCTTTGGGCTATAATTGGGCAAGTCCTCTTAACTTCCAATTTGTAGCACACATGGCTACCAGTGCCCATTCATTCTCTTACCAAGCCAAAACCACAAAGTCAAAACAAAAAAAACAACAAAAAAAAACTGGTCAGCAGACTCAGGATTTCAGAGTGTAGAACTTGAAGTGAATTGGGTATAAATACATGGAGAAATTAATGATGACAAAAATGGAGCTTCAAAGATGAAATCGGTGTCTACTGGAAGTAGGACTAAATCTGCTTTACTTGACCCTGAAGGGCATAAGTTGGAACAATGCGTGGACAATATGGAGGCAGATTTGACTGAACATAAAGAAGTATTTCCTAAAAATTAGAGATGTCTAAAAATAAATGAATTGTTTTAGAGTACTAATTTCCCTGTCACTGGAGATCTGCAAGCAGAGGTAGAATGACCACTTATTCAGGATATTACTTTTCAAAGAAATGCTATTAATTAAAATCCCTTTACTATGCACCTTTCAATGCAATATACTAGGGTACCATACATTTGCTCTCAATTTCTGAGGGTCAGATGGAACCATCATGTATTTAAGAAAGGCTTAATTATTTTGTGACAAAACTGTAATCATAGAGTTCCAGACACCAGTGTACTTATCTAAGCTTTGAAGTGTTTTGAATATCACACCCAAAGGACACCCCTCTCATCTAAGTGAACAAAAAACAATAAAGCACAGGCTGTACCACATGCACTTCTGCCTAAAAATACATTCTACATCTTGAATATGATAATGGGAAGTTTTCTAACATAACAAAAGCTTTTCAAGCTTGCAAAGTAAAAGGAAGAATTGAAGATCAATCTTAGGGGTATTAAAGTTCATTCCAATAGTACAAATGATGAAATACTTTAGATTTTCATGCAAGCATTCTGTAATCTTGGCATATTCACACTGAATAAAATGTCAAGGAACTATTCTTATAGGAACTATACAGAACAATGAGACCTTTAACTTCTCCCATCAAATTACAGAACTACAATATAATGTTCACCACTGATGTCCTACTTCAATGCTTCCACATGGTGAGATCATCTCAGGTTCCTAAAGACATTTAGGATGTCTTATTTTATTTCTCTATATGTAAGAGAAACTGTCTCTACTGCCCCAGGTCACAGTGTGCTCCCTCTTCAAAGGAATAATAATTCAATTTGTATTTTAGCTATTAAATGTACCCCCTCTTGTCTCTATTCAGCCCCTTCTTAACCTCAGACTTTTCCCAAAGGCAAGAAAAATCAAGTGTTGTCATATGTCTGTCATCTGAGGACTGTCCTGCCTAACTTTACAGCAGTTCCTCATCAGAAGGGTCGGTCATCAGATTATCCTGACAATAGTAACTTATGAATGCTGGCTATTATATTATGGAAAAGTCATCATCTGAATTAATGGAAAAAACTCATGCTGGTGAAATCAAATATCTTCTGATGATGAAGACAAATAATAAAATATCACAGTTTGTACAGATTTATTCAAACACTAGTGCTTGAATTAGGTCTTATGGTGAAACCTACTTGAAGTTGGAACTATTTCCAAGATCATCAAAATTCTCATAAAAATAGGAATAGAGCATTACTCCCACATGTGGAAGTTTGAAACAAAGTAGGCCAAACAATGTTACTCAAATATATCCATCTAAATGGGCCCTGGGGGCTTACAGAGTAGTATATATGTTTTAAATATAGCCATGCTATTTGTCCCCATTTAGTCTAATGCAGGGGTCGGCAACCTTTTTGGCCGTGAGAGCCATAAACACCACATTTTTTTAAATGTAATTTCATGAGAGCCGTACAGTGCTCACAGTGCCGCTCCTGTAACAGCGCCTGAAAAAAAATTGACTTTATGGCTCCTGCAGAAAGAGCCATATCTGGCCCTCAAAAGAGCCAGATATGGCTCAAGAGCCATACGTTGCCAACCCTGGCTCTAATGTAATCCAGTCATCTACCTTATTCCAATCACATAGCAAGATAAATCTTATTTAAATTCTACAGGTGGTGTAGAACTCTAAGGTCACGATCATAGAATCCTGGATTTAAAGGGAAACTAAATACTCGTGAAATCCCAAACTCAACCTGATGTAGAAATCCCCTCTACAATATCTCAGATGATATCTATAGCCATCTGGTTTATACTCGAATACCTCCTTAGGAAACTCAAAACTATCTCAGATACATTCTTTCAGGTGACAGCTCTACTCATTTAAACTCTAGTGATCTAGGGAGGTAAATCTAATCTAATTCTGTTTGCTTCCTATTTTCATTCACTAAACCTAGTGCTCCCCTCAGAAGACCAAGCAAATCAAGTGGGATCTTTTCCCGCCCTAGACTATTCTCCATAAGTTAAATAAAGCTTTCATATCTTCCCATATCTTTGCTTCTCTAGACCAAACATCCATGAATTCTTTCAAGTGTTTCTTAGATGGCTTCGAGTACCTACTTGCCTCTCTCATCTTCAGCATGTGACTGATCTTCATCTTTACTGTCATCATAATTTTCACCCTCTTCTATCTCAATCAAAATCAAGCTGGTAGGAAAACTGGGAGAATATTTTATACAAATTCCTCAATGTACAAATGAAGAAACCGAGGACCTGAGAAGTTAAGTGAGTTTCCCAAGGTCACCCAGGTACTTTAAAAATAAGATAACTAAAGGTGAGAAGAATATATCAGATCTAGTCAAACCAGAGCAAAGCAGAGTGATTTGGATGCTAGAATTCTATCACTGCTACCTAAGACTACATTAAATTTTGTTGCTACTATATCATACTGCTAGTTTGTGTCGAGCCTATAATCCACAAAATCTCTACAACATATGGAAGAACAATCACGTTGAGTTTTTTCACTAGTAGATTTTACTAACAAATAAGTGGGGGAAACAAATGTTTTGTGAGGAACAGCTATAATTGAAAGGAAAAAATCTTTTTAAAAAGAAAAGTTTAAGGGGAAATGAATGTTACATTAGATAGCCATCCCACTTCGGATCATAAAGTTAGAAGTGGAAAGGATCTTAAAAGGCACCTAGTCCAACTCTTTCATTTTACAGATGAGGAAACAGACACAGAGAAGTTACAGGACTTGGTCAATTATTTACTCAGTACATAAGTGAGGCAAGTTGAACCAGATATTTCCACTTCCAAGTCTAGTCCTTGAGCCCCGAAACCAAACTGCCTCATGAACTAGTTTGATGGCACCATTTGTCTATGTACTTCTCCCCTAAATATATGATGTTTGACTATTTTGACAGGCAAAACCTGCTCATCTACATTTTAAAGGATTCATTCTAAAGTGTTTTCTAGCTTAAAGCAAACATATTCACATATATGGCAGAGAAGTAACAACTAAGTACTTTATTTAAAATGAAGAAATATTGCATTCAGTAGTATAATCTAAATAGAAACTGGCTGTTTAGGAATGTGGAGTTGACTGTATGGTATAATTTATTAATCCTGACTTTCCTTGTAATTAAAAATAACCACGGCAGTAGTGTGCCAGCGATGGCAAAAATCTGAAAAAAACAACATGATGGATTCTTTCCAATAAGGAAATGTACTCAGTGGCGTAGGAGGGGATTTGAACTTATTCCTCTTACATTTTAAATGGATTCCCTTTGCATAATTTTATTTTTTTAATTTTGAAATATTGATTTCCTAATGTGACAGATTACTTTCACATGTTAACTCTACAAGAAAGGTGGATGCTGTTGCTCCCAATTTGTCTTTTATCTCAAGGACTAGAAGGTATTCATTTCAGCTCTAACTAGAATAATTATCAATAAAGAGTCACAAAAAATATATGCATACATACTCATCACTGAGTTGCCATTATTATTGTACTTCAACATATTAGAATTTCCTGCAAGGCTGATTGTTACCAAAACATCAGCTTTGCTTGTTTTACCTTATAATTATAGGCATTAACCCTCATTAACTCTGCTGGTAAAGTGAGGCACAAGAGAATATAAACATTGGGACCAAATAAATATGTACATGAGAGAGAAGGAAGAAAGGGGGCTATAAAGGAAGTAAGTAAAAAAAGAAAGGGACTGTGCTAAGAAAGGAAAGGAGTGTGGAAATGGGAAATGCCATGAGAATAAGGTAAAAAAGAAATGCGCTCCCATCCTGATGTTTGTGGACCATGATCATGTTCAGGTTTTTTGATACTTTGCTATCTGCTTAGCCTAAAACAAGTCATTTTATTTCCCTAAGCCTGTTTCCTCATCAGTAGAATGATTCTTACATTCTCTACTTTATTGGTTTGTTGTGAAGAAAGTGCTTTATAAGACTTTAAGTGCTAATGAAATGTTAGTTATTACTAATCCACAAAGGATTGTTGTGTTAATCAAGTTGAAGAAAGTCAGGAAGGGCTTTTTCAATTGTAAAGGAGCATTGAATATTCAGTGATATCATCAAGGAGACAACTAGAAAATGGTCCACTTACCAACTGAGAATAAGAGTCTGGGCAATTGTGTTTTATAACAGCATTCTCAAGAATGAAATGTTTAAGAGGAGGGCTCTGTTGTGGAGAATTTATGGTAAAAGACAGGTTAGAGTCACATAGGACCAGAAAAAAATGGAGGGCCTGTCCTTAATGATAAAATTACATGTAGTTTAATGTATTAGGGTAGCATCGTGATCTCTGAGATGCTGCATTCAGTAATTATAATGACTTATATAGTGCTTTGAGGCTTGTCAAAAGAACTTGCCACATATTCTCACTTGGTACCCAACAAGAAAACCATAAAATGTTCATCCTCATTTTTCAGTCAAGGAAACTGAGACTTAAAGAGATTTAGGTGCTTGAAAATGGTTACATAGCTAGTGTGAGGTGTCAACTAGCATTTATTCAGTGGCTACTATATGCTAGGCATTGTGGGATTTTGAATCAAATCCCATCTCTACTATCTACTATACCTATTTGACCTTTGATTAATCACTTAACACTTCCTGGTCTCAGTTTCCTTTTACTAAATCATTTCCACGATTCCTACTAGCTCTAAATTTATTATCTTATTATCCTAAATGTCACAGGCAGAATGGGATCCCAAGGTTTTTATATTCTAACATGAGCCTAAAGAGACTGACTACAAGAATATGCCTACATCAGAAGCACTCAGAGCCTTGACCCACAAAAATATTTTGGAGAAAGCTTTGATTAGAGCCCCAATGCATAATTTTCATTACATCCATGATTATTCAATTTAAGTTCATCCTGATTTTTCAATGTTGTTTTATGTTTATTCCAGTATAATAGAAATTAGTTCTTTCTAATTATATCTATATTTTCTTTGCCATTCTTTCTTTTTTTCTCTTCTATAATTTTCTGCCTTTATAGTTTATCTTTTTTTAGAGAATGGTCAGGGAAGAATCCTTTGAAGATGTTTTTCCCCTTTTAATGAAAGCTAGGGGGAATAGATTTGTAGATACTTAATTGGAAAAGCAATATGGAAAGCTCTCATTTTGTGAATGACAAAAAAACTAATAGCCAAAGAAGCTAAGTGACTGCTCAAAGTCACAAAGCTATTTAGTGGCAAAATGGGAACTAGGAACTGTCTCATAAATCCTAGGCCAGTTGTTTTTTGCTGTTTTCATTGGAGAGAGGTAGGGTACCTCAGTGCCAAGGAAAGCATACAGTTGGTGACTGGTGGTAAAGTACATGATGAATATTGCCTGGCCTTATTAATTCTGAAAGTTACTGATTGGAATTACACTTGACTGATGGAAAGGGCTTTGTAAGGTAAAGATTTCATAAAGTCTTTTTCAGCCATATTTCCTGAACTGAATGAACATCTCATATTTAAGTGCTTAGAACAATGACTCATACATAGTAGGTACATAATAATAAACAATTCTTTCATTAGGCTTCAAAGCCTGTCCTTATTTAGCACATTAACTAGTTGAGGGATCTTGGACAACTGAGTTGTGGCTCAAGATCTTATCTCACTAATACTTGGGTACTTCTTGAGAACTAGAGCTACACTTACAACTCGCATAATTGTGTGAACCTTAGTTCTATAAAATAACTTCACTCGCCTCTCTGAGTGCTTTATTCCTTCATCTATGAAATAGGCATAATAACATATGAAGAATCTGCTTCTAGCTTACAAGGAGGACCAAGGGAAGCAATATTATACAAAGCACCTTGCAAGTTACATAAAGGTCAGACAGCAGAGCTGGCATTAAATCTCAGGTCTGTTGACTCTTGGGATTTCTGGCTATACTCCAAAGCCAAAGAAAATAATATCCGATTGTATATAGGTATGTTTTTGAAGGGGTTGACAGAGGAGGCATCTGTTCTCATACTGTCATTGAATAAGTGTAAGAAATTCCCAATGTAGAAAAATCTGTCACCAGTGTAGACAAGCAATGTATCTAGAATTTTTTTTTCTCAGAGAGTGATCTGGAACAATGGGACTTTATGTGGCCTGCATATGGTCATGTAATTAATAGGCATCAAAGGAGGATACATGTTGGCCTTCCTGATTCCCACACCAAGTCTCTATTCGTAATATTATGCTTCCTCTCTATATGTTCATTAAATGTAGATTATTCACCTTCCTCCATTGTTGTCCCATCTGGACTCCTTAATGATTCAGAGAAATAGTCTTGACTTCAATCCATGTATGACCCTTGATTTGGCTAAATGTTGGAAACAGGATAATGATTTTGTGCAGGATACAGTGTGAGTTCAACTGGATCTATGCTTATCAATCCTGGATTTTGTGGTAACCTTCTAAAATCTAAGTAAATTATAGTGAAAAGGATGGCAAGGTGAGGCAATCATAGGGAGAGCTTTAAGGTAAATAAGAAAGAATCTGTTCTTTGCTAAAGAATTACTAAAAGTAACTCACATTTTTATATCACTCTAAGGTTTGCAAAACATTGTCCTCAGAATAGCTCTGAAGGGTTGGTGGGTCCTTCAAGGGTTATTATCCCCATTTTATTCCATTAATTTTCCCACTATTCCACAATGGATCTTTCCCTACATTTTCCCTTCTAATTAAGCCCCATCTTTGTAACTTTGAAGTAATACACTGCTTTTGCCACCTGAAATATACCTGAAATTGGAAATTTGGTGAGAAGTTAAGTGACTTGCTCAAGTTCCCACAACTAAAAAGTGGCTAAATCTAGATTTGAACTAAGATCTTGATGCAGTTTTCTCTCTTTTTGAAAAATATGTGAACAAACTGATAAGTCAAGAAGATATTATTTGAGTATTTATAATTATGTGATATTGTGAATAATATTGGGGGAAAACCTATGGATTATTCACATTTCTCTAGTTATCTCAGTTACGAATCATCTAGAAAAATCCCTCAGTATATTTTTTTCATTTTGAGTAGATGTTCTGTGTTTGTGCTTTTCAGTAATGGCCAATATCAAGATCCCCTTGAAGTACAAGTTATAAGTGAGACTTTTAAAAGGCAGTGGTAGTGGCCTTTATTTCAAGAGATTAACAATCTCATTTTTGTAGCTGTTTCTATCAAACTCTGTTCCCATGCCCATGAATGATGTCATAGGAGAGAACGGGAGAGTTTTGAAAAGGCACAAAGCCTGGCATGGACCAAGTCCAATGATCCATATAGAAGACATTCAATTAAGTTGTCAAGTCTACCTTGTGAAAAGGGAAAAAAAAGACAGATAAAATTTTAAATTTCTAAATGAGTAAATTAAATACTACACAATACCTTTGAATTGTCATTTTATCCCCATTCCCTCAGAATTATTATAAGTTCAAAGACAATCAAAATTATCAAAGCTAAGAGAAGAGTCTTTTGTCAGGATTCTACTAGCTTTTGCCAACCAATGTCAGAAAGTGTATATAAGAGAAGACCTTGAAACAGGTGACTTGTTGCATATCTTAGCCCTTTCTTTCTATTAGCTCTCTCCACACAAAATTCATTCACTTCATGTCTGGCCTGGGTGAAAGAAAAATTGGACTGAGTCTACACCTGAGTATTTTGGATTTATCAAGTGTCACAGGGTCCAGACCTGACATTCAGCATCATTGCAGTCTATGATGCATTTATACCAAGAATACAACATGGGACACATCTATTTTCCAATGTTTTGTCGTTATTTTTAGGTGCCAACTGTAAAAGCTATTCACATATTTATGTCATCTTAACATCTGTAGAGGTGCACCCTTTCAAATCAGTATCTCTTATATAAAGAGTCACTATGGCAGCCAGGTGGTACAGTGAATAGAGGGCAGGAAGTCAGAGATTAACTGACTTAGTCAGGAAGTCTCATCTTCCTGAGTTCAAGTCTGACTTCAGATGCTTACCAGCTGTGTCACCCTGGGCAAGTTGCTTAACCCTGTTTGCCTCAGTTTCCTCCTCTATAAAATTAGTTGGAGAAGGAAATGGCAAACTGCACCAGGATCTTTGCCAAAAAAACCCCAAGATGCTCAGATGTAGGTTCACTCAGAAAATGCCAAATATGACTGAAACAACCAAACAACAATCATAGGATATAGTAAATGGAACCTTGGAATCCAGAAAGTCAGGATCCTAGCTCTGACACATACTAACTAGATGACCAAGGGAAAGTCATGAACCTTCTCTGGATTTCCAGTCACCTTTCTATGAATCTATGTTAAATCTAGTTGCAGATCTTTATTGGTAGATGAGAATTTCCTTCCTGGCAGTTACCCTCACTGATTAAAAAAGAGATATACTTGATGACTACCTGAGAATTCAGCTTTGGGCAAACCAGATGCTAAAGTCTTGCTGTATCGAGGCTATTCACTTCATTTAGGAAATTTAAGTAGTTCTTTTCTTAGAAACATGCTAACTGTAGTAAGATGTTGATGGGGCAGTGCATTCATTGCACGTATGAGTTTAAAGGTATGCTCTTTTCAGAAAAAAAAATTTTTTTTACAAATGTTCTATATTTTTCCTCATGGCAGGTATGGGTGTGTTGAGATCTACTTCAGTGAGATCATAGATTCACTGGAAAACCAGAGCAAGAATTTCTTAGCTAATGCAATCAAATCATGATTGCTCCAAATGAGGAATAAATTTGTTTTTTACCCCCACATTCACTGCATTCACAATCCATCAAGGCTTCAGGAAGTTACTTGCGTTATTAAGAATTTTTCCCCCTTTGTCTAAGAGGGGAAATCCATTTCTCACAGGCATTAAGATTCTGAAAGGTCACTGCATGGGATATCACATATGTATTTCTGGTCAGAAACTTAGAAAACTATTGATAGTCATTATGATGATTTCTAAAAAAACAATGCCCATCTTCAGATTTCAATGAAGAACAGCCCATTATCCCTTGTCCAAACTTCCCCATAGGGGCTTCTGGACAATTAAGTTCTATTTTCTTCTAAATTTTATGTTTCTCCTATTTATATTGCCATTTGGGTAGGGGAATAAATTATTTTCTTTTCACTCAGGAATTAAATCATTCTCTTGGCAATTGACATATATACATATATGGCATATATGTATAAATATATATAATACATATTTAGCATTAAAGAACATATACAAAGCTTTCATTTCAGGAGAGAGAAATGGGTTTGCCTTTTAAAAAGTTTAAAAGGAACCCTGCACTAAGTGCATTATTGTTAAGGAAAGTACTACATAGCAGCAAAACAAAACAAAACAAAAAACCAAAAACACCACTACATTAGACTTTCTGATTTCTCCATAGGGTCCTTAGATAAGTAGACCACCCAGTAGACCATGTTAAATGCTCCAAATGTGACAGGAAAAAGAATACGGGCATATTTGTCTATTTTGCTTGTGCCAGAGCCTGAAGGTGGTGGTACAGGGGGAGGTGTGGCAGCTGACAATTTTCCAGAAGTTCCAAAAGTATTGACCTTGGTTTGGATCTGCTTCAGTCTTGATCCAAAAACATGGTGTCTGGCTGGAGAGACAGTGGAGACCAGCTGGGACGCATACCCAGTTAAAATAGGAGTGGATGGAGGAGCTGGAGGAAGTGCTCGAGCAGCAGATATTGTCTCAGCTGCATTCACCCGACTGAATGGGTTGGGACTTGAAGCTAGATAGGATTGGGAAGTGGTACCAGAAGGCTCCTGAGCTTCTGCAGAAGTTCCCATTGGCATGTTTTCAGTCTCGGCTCTGTTGCCAACATCAGCATCAGACTGAGATGATACATTGGTTCTTTTTCTCACATTTGAATTGGCATCTGTATTCTGAAAGAATAAAAGGAGGGATGGGGAAGAGAAAGAGTATTAGACATATAATTATTTTAAGCATCTGGACCATAGTCTAGTAGGGTTAAAATTCCTTCAAGCAGGCTAGATCTTGAAAAATCAACCTTTAACTATAAATTATTCCATGGCACCTTAGCTTCATCCAGAAGCTTAAAATATTACTCTAAATTCAAATGAATTTCCATGTACTTCAAGTTCAATCAAGAACTCTCTTCTCAAAACATTAACTAGTTCTATAAATAGTTGAACAATGAATCTGTGTAAGGAACTGGATTAAGCAAGGGATGTGTTTGTTTTTGTTTTGAGAGTTCATGCCTGAAGCTGTATATAGTCTGTATTCATTGTTCTCTTTTATTGTAAAACAACTCATGTCTGAAATTCTCCAATTAGGCACCGTAAACATTTCCATGATTTTTTTAAATGGAAGAAACATCTGTTTTTATTCACTGCATGACAAAACATTCTTATGTATTTGTATAACATCTTCCTTTTGAGAATTTTTAAAAAATTATTTCATTTCCAAGACTCAATATTTCCTTTTATAAGAAGAACATCAAACCATATTTTATACATGATACTGGTGCCTTTAGGTATATATTTGAGGGAGATGGCCAGGGAGTTAAGAATACCAATGGCATTCCAGTATACCAGGGTAGATTGGTATCAATCAAAGTAGTGAAAAATTCTATTATGAGCATCTACACTTGAGAAATCCACAAGTCTTAGGAAAATGCCAATAATACAAATATAAATTTTTGTTGTGAATATAGCTACTCCTCTACCCTCCCATCCCCATTGGTTGTTAAACATTTACTGACACACTTCTGGTTTCAAAGCTTTCCCATGACACATGCTATCTAATCAGTTAACTTCTCAGGAACACAGACAACTTGCTAAGACTAAAGTTCATTCATATTTGTTGGAAGAAGTTTCTGTAAGTAGAATTCCCCACCTAGATGACATCCCAGGTTCACAAGGTGACAACCAATACACAAATACCCAATAAACACTTAAATTTTATACATAAATATTTCCCTTTAAATTTAAATTTTATGATACTCTTTTGTTGAGTAACCACTTTTCTGCATATTTTTGAAGGTAGTCTCTCAGCACTGAAATTTGAGTAAACAATAATTTTTTCAACTATGATATCAACTATTTGAATAATACTGCTTTATGATATTCCTTCTCTGCACCATCAGCCTGGTATAAAATGAAAGTTTAATTTTGACAACCTGTTATCAAGCAGCAATTTTCAAATAAAACTAAATTTATCTTCTTCTGAAGTTTTTTCAGACTTTTTTCTATGTTGTCAAATTATATCTATATAAAGTTTAGTGATATATAAACCATTAAAATAAAATCTAAATAACATGATGTTAAGCACAATAAATCAACTGATTCTATATCAATTATGCTAATAATCACAAATTTATTAAGTGTCTAGAACGTGCAAGGCACTGTGCTATGGACTGCGGATAGAAAGACAAAAATGAAATATCTCTTGCTCCCAAAGTGTATATTCTGTCAGAGAGACAACATGCACATATATATACACATATATATTACATATACACATATAAATATATAATATAAATGTATATAATGTTTCACATACAAATATATAGCATAAAATACATGCAAATATATCACATATAAAATACATACAAATACATTAAGTGAAAATCACATACATCTATACACAAGCCCATATATATATATAATATAAAACATATACACATATATATGCAACATAAATAAAAAGCAACTTGTTGGAAAGGGACTACTAGCTATAGGGATCAAGAAAGGCTTTCCAGAAAGAAGTCCTACTAGAGTTGAACAATGGAGAAAAGCAATGATTAGATGAACCAAAAATTCTTTATATTTGATTGTGGAATGAATTGTGATTTTTGTCACCCTGATTATTAAGCTTAAGTAATACTTTTAAAAAGTTATCCCTGACATGGCAGAAGAAAGGAAAGGGCAGATTTGAAGTGAGGCAGATACAGAAGGAAGCCAACAAAAGATCAAATGCTGACCGTAAGTAATCCATAAAGTAATCATCAACATTCAGATGATTGAGGACTAGCTGCATAAAGGATGGTTTATTTTGCTTATAAAGAAATTTTTCTTTGGTACCCCCAGTGATTTGAAAGCTCCGCACCAACTCTACTACCCCTATCCAATTCATATCTCATAGACACAATGAATCATGATTCCAAGGTCACTGGACATAGAAAGGGAAAGTTCTAAATATAGAACAAATGAAACTCTAGGAGGGAGAAGAAACATTCCTCATGTCAGCCTACTGTAATTTTCCATGCAGGTTGCAGTTGAAATAATGAGAAGACATAGTCTAACATATGGCAGGCACCTCAATTTGGATGAAGACAATTAAAGTAACAATTGACATCCACCTAAAAGTTGAAGAGCCCATTACTTACCTAGCTTTTTCCCCCTACAAAGCACTTACAAACATTGCCTAATTAATCCTCACATCTTTAATCCTTCTGTGCTAAAGATATTGCTTCCAAGTTACAGAATGAGAAAATGAACCAGAGCGACTTGCCCAAGGTTATAGGAAGATGATTAGAATGAGGAGTGTCAGGGGGTAGGAATCTGTTCTTTCTCCCTATTCAGAATCTCATTTTTTGGAAAATCTGTTGATTCCAATTCAGTTCAATACAGTTCAACTCAATTCAACAAGTATTAAATACCTCCTACAGGCTCAATGTTATTCTGAAGCTCGAAGGGAAAACAAATAAAAAAGAAATAGAATCTGTTGTCTTTACCCTCAAGGAACTTAGTATCTCATGGCAACAGCCATGGGACTTAGAAACACATGGCAATAAATAGTCCGCATGATGCAGTATGTGATGAAGTACCAAAATATTTGGCACAAATATTTAGTAATACAAAAGTCAAGGAAAGGAGAAATGACTGAATGACCAGTTGAAATTATATTCCAAAAGAGGTATGAAATACTTTCAATTATTGCCTAATGTCTAGATGGCTACATTAATCAACAGGGAAAAAAATTTGAATAGGCTAGTTCATTGGGCTAAATTTTTAATTTGATAGGGATAAATATAAGGTCTTTCCTCATGCTTTTGTTTAGAATATTAACTTCAGAAATAAAGAATGGGGAGATATGGCCAGTCAGCAGTTTGTCTGAAACAGATGTGAGAGGTTTCATAAACCTGTAGCTGTGGTATCAGGTATCATAGTGTCATATTGCTGCCAAAAAAGCTATTGAAATCTTAAATGACGTTAAGTGAAATGTAATGTCTGGGGCAAGGGAGGTAATCATTCTTCTTTTATCAAATCATTTCAGGAATGCTTTGTTAATTTAAGACACAAAATTTTAGAAATTAGCTATGCCCAGAGGAAGGCAATGAGGATGATGAAGGGACTAAAGGAATGTGTAGCCTAGAGAAATGAAGACTAAAGGAGTGATATATGTAAAGGTCTGTTCTGTGGAAGAAGAATTAGACTTGTTCTGTTGGGTCCCAGAGTGCTAAACCAACAGTAAAGATTAAAAGATAAGAAGGTGCAAATATAGGTTTTCTACAAAGAAATGCTTCCTAACACATAGTACTATCCTAGAATAGGATTGGCTACCTTAGGAGATAGTATTTTTTTCCTTCACTGAAGGTCTTCAAACAAAAGTTTCAGGACACTATTGAGTATGAGAGAGAGAGGATTTTTGTTCAGGTAACAGGTTGGACTACATGGCCTCTGACATGAGATTCTGTGAGAATCCTTTGTTCTGACTACTTAATTTATATAGCTTTTACATAGTCATCTACTGTATGCCACTATTATTTGATAAATTATTATTATAATTTTTAGATAATTTTGTGACCTCATTGACAGTGGCCTTTGAATCAAACAACCTAAACTCGAATGAAAAGAACTTTAATAATATGTATTCTGACTCCCTTCCTCCAATGGAGCCAACTGCAATTCCTTCAAGTCTTCTTATCCCATACAAAGCCAATGAAGGGGGTTAGCTAGGTGGCTCAGTGGATTGAGATTCAGTCACAGAGATGGGAGGTCCTGGATTCAAATCTGACCTCAGACACTTCCTAGCTGTGTGACCCTGGGCAAGTCACTTAACTCCCAATGCCTAGCCCTTACCACTATTCTGTCTTACTTTCTTAATACCAAAAGAGAAATAATCATTTCGATTAACAATGATAACTCACTTTTTCAAAGAGTGTTAGGGTCAAGGTAGCACTTTATTGAAAATAGCCCTAGTGTCCCCATTTTATAGAAAAGGAAATTGATTGATAAAATATGTACAGAAAGACACTTGAAATAGCTTGATAGCTTGCCATTAGCTTTATTTTACCTCAAAACTAGAAGAAGAGGAGATTTGTACACATCACTATTCGAAATGTTATTTGGACATACACCCATGCAAGCAAAGACTTTTAGCCCTATTTATGCCTCAATGTTAGCTGGTGACATGACAATTGCAGAATATATTAGGGATTTGCCAATTAAGATCAAGGAATTGCAAGAATTAGGAGCAATAGTGCAGGTTGGACCTATAGATTTTTCATCGCATGATTTGAATACTGGGGATACAGTTTATACAAAGAACTTTAAGAGAACTGGAGCAACTTAAACAGCCTGCGAAGGGTCCATTCCAGATACTTTTGATAACATCAACAACCATCAAGATAGGAGAAAAAGCAGCATGGATACATTGTTCACATGTGAAAAAGGTATCTGCCATCAAAAATGATTAGCTACATACATCAAGGACAGGACTACAAATACAAAAGGACACTATTGTTTTTTAACCCTTGTACTTCGGTGTATTGTCTCATAGGTGGAAGATTGGTAAGGGTGGGCAATGGGGGTCAAGTGACTTGCCCAGGGCCACACAGCTGGGAAGTGGCTGAGGCCGGGTTTGAACCTAGGACCTCCTGTCTCTAGGCCTAAAGGACATTATTTTTAAGAACATTGAAATTCAAGAAGACTACAAATGGACAATTGGACAATATTTACAAGAACACTGGATTGCTACAAGGACTATTACAAATGTACATTATTTTAAGGATAATGAACTTTGCATTTAAATAAAGATTTCTCTTACATAAAGGATTGAAATGGAATGTAACGGGAAAATGTATAATTTATGTTTTGATATTTTATTATGTTATATATTATGTTATAGGATGTATTAGTTCTATGTAGAAATAATTATAATAATACTTTTATAGGATTAAAATGTTATAGGTATAATATACTTTTAAAGAAAAAGTTAAAATTAACTAAATGATAAGTAAATGGTAAAGTGTTATAACTGTTTGAACAAGAACCGCCTCAAGGGGGATATATTAGATGTATATATATTAGATGTATATGATGCATATATAAGATAAATATTGGCTGTATATAATGTATATATGGTTCTTATTTATTTTTAGAGGTATATAATGTATGTAAGGTCTTGTTTATTTTTAAAGGTATATAATGTGTATATAAGATTCTTGTTTATCTTGTTTAATTTTTGTGTGTATAGTGATTATAAAATCTATTTGAATTAACATCTTTAACTTTTTATTTCTGTAAAGTATAATAAGAATAGGTTTTATTTATGTATAGTATGAATTTTGTGATTATAATTTTTGTAACTGTAAATATTTGGAATTGTATATTATTTGGGACTTGCATGTTGCAAGAATTTTTTTGATTTTTTTACTTTCTCTCCTTACTTCTTGTTTAAAATATAGAGTATAGGATAGTTTTGTTTGAAAGATCCATTGGGAAGACTGTTCTCCCAATAGATCTCAGGGGGGATATGTTAAGAGAGTTTTAATTAATTTCTCCTTTTTTTATGAAAGAGGAAAAGGAACAATAATATTTTTCAGTCAGAGACCCCTGCTGTGCCACTTGTCAGTCAGCAACAGTTAGAAGAATGTGGCCAAGGGAAGTTAGTTCACTGTAGACAGTTGGAAAGAGACTTTTTAGACTCTGGGTCTCCTGGGAAGAGGGGTTTGCTGTTAGTACTCTTTCTGGTTGGAGACAGAGAACAAAATTAAGGCCTTAATAGTCTTATTGATTATTAATAACTTGGGTAGATAACATAGATAGATAGTGGTTATATTATTAGATAGTGAGAGTAGGAGAGTAGGCCAGGGCTTTGGCCTACCAGAAGATACTGCCCTCTGAGGCAGATAGATTTGTGTTTTTTTTTAGAAAAAATTTAGTTAGGATTGGGATTTGGGGTATAGTTACAAGCTATTATAAGATTACTTTCACTTTCCTCCTTCCTATTTCCTATCTGTATTTTCTAATAATAAACTAAGTGTTTTGGGTTTAATAAACTGCACACTGGCTTTTGTTCAAACTCCAACTCCCCAAAATTTAACTCCTTACAGCCTGGTGAAGCAGGTAGGAGTTTGATTAATCTATTGATATTCTGTTCTTTCCAATATTAGGAAAAGGATAGGAGTGTAACCATGTTGTTTACTATCATGGTATGTATAGTGAAGGAAGTAGTGCCTCATTACTTCAGAGAACTCCCAATACCTGGGTCTTTCAGGTGTTTTATGGCTGTACTGCGAGAATATAGAACCCAGAGAAGATACAAACCAGAGGCCAATGTGTTACTTGTGTGGAAAAAGGGGATACCTGATGATAAATTGCAGTGCTGGAATAAAATATTCAGCAATTTTACAAATAATGGTGGGGATTTTAAATCTCAGTTAGGGATGGTCTCTGGTTAATACCACTTATAGGAGTATTTGTTCTGTACGCATTGTTAGAAGGGTACTATCTATATCTAGTATTTAGTTTAATTCTTACTAAGAAAAAGATGCAACTGAAAGAGATTAATGGGACTAGAGTTATGTATCTTGAGGATTGCATCTTGAAATTGACTAACACTATTGCCCATTAAACTGAAACTATCTCCAAAAGTTAAAGATAGTATCTCTCAAATGACTAAAACTATAAAGCAACAAAATGAAACTCTCTAAACCTGCTCAACTTGAAGATAGTATCTCTCAGATCACTAAAAGTATAATACATCTAAATGAAACTATCTCCAAACAGGATGAGAGTTGTGCTCAGTCTACTAAATATGCTCCTATTATTTCTACTTCTCCCACTGAGGCACCTAAAATTAAAAGCCAAAAGAAAGAAGATACTAACCCTAACCTGTTCCCTTTAAGAGAAGTACCAACTCTCAACACTAAGAAGAATGAGTTAGTAACTATTAGGCACCACAAACCATTTACCATTTAGTATATGGAGGGATTTAAGCACAGCATTCTTTCTTTTGAGGAGGAGCCTATAGCTGTGGTAAAAAAGCTAGAGAAAATATGCAGTCAATTTGATCCAAACTGGATTGATTTTGAATATCTTCTAGATGAGTTATTAACTAAAAGGGAAAAGGATAAAGTTATCAAGCTTACCAATGAGGAGGGTGCAGTTCACTGGCCTGAGAATGACTCTTATTGGGACATTAATGATGAAACAAACTAAGCAAGATTATGCCAAGCTAGGGAGGCAATTCTTAATGCAATGAGAGCTTGTTCAAATAGACCTGGTACCTGGACAAAATTTGAAAAGCTTAAACAGAATATAGGAGAAAAACATTCACAGTTCATGGACAAACTTATAAAACTGGGAGGAAGTTACACAGACATTGACTTAACAAGAGAAGAGACATTAGACAATTGAGAAGGAAGTTTGTAACAAACTGTTGCAAAGTAGTCAGGGACTATTTGAAAATCAGTTGACCTAACTGGATGAATATGGACCTTTATGAATTAAGGAGAGTGGCAGTTTATGTTTATAATGGGCATGAAATGAAAGATGCTGATGATAGTGATTTAATGGATGCATTAAGAAAGGAGATAAAAGCACTAAAGGGAAAAATTGAAAGACTTGAAAAAGGTGAAACTAATTTTGGGTTAGCTTTGGCTCCAGTGCAAGAATATACAACCCAAAGAGAATATATAAACCAGAGGCCAATGTGTTACTTGTACAGTAAAAGAGGACACCTGATGATAAATTGCAGATGCTAGAATAAAATATTCAGCAATTTTAGAAATAATGGTGGGAACTTTAGGAATAACTATTCTAGGAACAACTGTCTTAGAAACAATAACAACAGAAACAATTTCTGAAATCACAATTTTGGAAATTATGGGAATCATAGAAACAGTAACCAAACTGAGGCAAATGACATGTTATAATATATCCATAATGGAGCACATCCACATATTAGCCAAAATGTAAATCCTCCTTCCTATTTCCTATCCATATTTCCTAATATTAGCTAAGTGTTTTTTGTTTAATAAACTGAGCACTGGCTTTTGTTCAAATTCCTACTCCCCCCCCCCTTCCCACCAATTTAACCCTTCACAGGAGTTACAATAAATTGGGCTACCCAAGAAAACTCAGTAATGGGTGAAATTGGGATGTAAACCCATGTGGCCAAGTCCAGTCCTCTTTTAACTAAACTGTTCTACTTTAGACACAGCCCTTCTGATTTGAAAAACAAACAGCCCTCAGAATTTAACAGAATTCATTTTAAATCTATTTAGTTCAACAAACCTACAATATGCTATATGCTTTATTAAAACATTATTCTAGGTGTGACACGTAGAAAGATGAAATTAAGTAAATCCTGTCCTCAAAGAATTTGAATTATTTTGGAATTCACATATTTAGATTTAAAAGGGACTTCAAAAGGTCATCTGCTCCAACCTATCCCCTTTCCCCTGTAAGAATAAAGTGATTTTGTAACTGATAAATACTGATAGCTGAGAAGACAAGAAAAGTCCTTGTGTTGGAGGTGGCCTTTGAGTTTGGTTCTGAAGACAGCTTGAGATTTTTTGAACTGGATTTGAGAAGAGAATGCATGTCAGACAAGAGAAACCATTTGCACAAATCTATATAATTAATACATAGTATCTAATGTCGGAGATCATGACAGCTCATAAAATCTTTACTTCCCTTTTCTTATGTGGATAAGGATATGTGCCCCTAAAAGGGGCACAGTCATGTGATAAACACTAAGAAAAACAGCACCAGGTGGAATGAAAGAGTGTTCTTAGAGGACCTGATAACTCTATTCAGAGGCAAAAATATTTCATTAATGGTAAAAATGGCTATAGTGTACAACTTCCTGCAGCTAATTTTTATATGACTATTTTAAGATTTTGAAGTTTATTTGTATGAAACAGTATGAAAAATTGTGGGATTTTGGGTCAGTTGTGTATTAACTATTTGTTTCATAGCTGACAGAAATATAGATTTTGTGTTTCTCAACCAAAGTTAGAGATGGGTCACTAAATCACTGATTTGAAGCAAGAATGACTTTAGAATTCAAAGGAATAAAAAAGGAGCTGAGAGTAGAAGCTGCATACAGAAACCAGAAGATCAAAACCAACAGAATTGAGAAGCTGACAGAAGCAGAAAAATGAAGCAAAAATAGAAAACAATGGCAGCTGCTTTGAATTGAGGCCACCTGACTAAATAAAGTCAGACAGGCTCTGCAGTTGATGTAGGGAACTTATTGTTTGGGTGACAACTTTGATGCTAATTGCTGATTTAAGAAAACAGAATGCTCCACAGTTTGAAGACCTGACAGGGAAAAGACTGCCTTGTTTTCTAGCACCATCTGTAGTTTGAGAAAGAGGAAAATCCCTTGGACAATCATCTACAACTATCCTTTACTTCTTTGAGAGAGGATATGTGAATAACTTTGGGGAGGAATATACTATACATTGGATAATGATGGAAAAAGTCCATATGGCAACCAAGGGGGAAATGAAGAAATGGTGGGCCTGCTTGCCTTCCTTTAGGGAGGTTCCAAGAGAAGCCATTCAATGCAGGGGTAGGGAAAGCAGAGAAGCAAGGTATCTCTAAGGCACAAATTCCAGAACTTAAATGAACTTCCAAACTGAAGTTTTAGATTGTTGCTTGAAAGGACACAGAGGCCTCTATCCCTCAGTGCAGCAACTAAAGAGGAGCTCTCCATGTTGTTGTTTTTTTCTCCAGTAAGCTTCTCATCCGGAAGAACAGATGTCTTCCCTGACTCTCCAGACTCCTCCATGGCATCACCTTGACACTTTCCCTTCCTCTCCCCACCCCAATATTCAGCAAATTCCTTTTTATATATGACCTTTTCCAATTAGAAGGAAAATTCTTTCATGCCTGGAACTTTCTTTTTGCTTGTATCAATAATTAGCATATAATTAAGTATATAATAAATGCTTGATTTGGACTTAACTAAGACTGCCAAGTCCTACAGGTTTTACAAGTCCCCATCAGTCATAATGAGCATGTCTAGCTAGACTCTTTATATTTAAACTCTTACCTTCCACCTTAGAATGAATATAAAGTATTGGTTCCAAGGCAGAACAGAGGTAAGGGCTAGGCATTGGGGGTTAAGTGGCTTGTCCAGGGTCACACAGCTAGGCAATATCTGAGACCAGATTTGAACCCAGGACCACCTACCTCCAAGTTTGACTCTCTATTCACTGTCCTAACCTAGCTACCCATCAATTTGACCCTTTGTGGAGTCTCTGCAACTTTGTTTTATTGAGATCCCACAAAATTATACTCTTTTCTCTAGAATTCTCATCTTCAAACAACAAGGTTAAGTGGGATAATCTAATTTACTGTCATTTAGTCTAATGACTAGATTTATTTCATCTTGTGACTTCTAATCCCTTTTTCATTCTCTTGAGTGCCCAAGACCTAAAGCACTTGGTGATAACCTGAGGCAGAAAAGCTGTCATCTAGAACAGAGTGATCTTGTTTCAGGATGGTACCTTCCCTGGTGGTTTGCATTGTTTTAGGTTTTAGTTGGTAAGGTATTAAATGTCAGACCTTTTTCAAAGTATTATTGGGATCAATAAGCTACTCAGAATGGAGAAATATGTATTTTAATAAGGTAATTCATCTGAGAGACCACAAATCTTTACTTTCTCAACCTATGTGATTCTCAAACATATCTTCTCATATATTCTCCATTAAATATCTACTTTTTCCTTTAAGAGGTTTCTTAAGCAGGGATCTTGGTGTATGTAGAAAGATTTCAGTAGTTTTAGGAACTTGGATAGGGAAATATTACATCTTTATTTTCACTTATAATCAGATTGAAAGTTAGCATTTCTTTCAATAATTAATTAAGAAAAAATAAACATGCTTCTGAAAAGGGCTTCACCAGGCTGCCAAAGGGATCTATAACAAATAAAAATGGTTAGTAATTCTGGCTCTAAGGCCTTTTAATCATTCTTTTATTATCTCAAGAGTACCAGGGCTTGGAGGCTTCTGGATTAAGATGGCTGCAGAGTAGAAGCAGAGCTCTTAATTCTCACAACCAAGGGATACATGAAACCTCAAAAGGACACAAAAATCAAATCCAGATGAACAAAGGGACCCCACAATAGGGTTCAGCATTGAAGGTACATAGGATCTGGGCATTTCCATGCTATAAGGGGGTGAAATAGCTCTCACTAAAACACAAGCTGATCAATCCGCACCCCCCCAACCACCCCACCTATAATCCCAGAGCCAGCACACAACAGTTAGAGCAAGCGTGGGGGCATTCAGTAAGTCACTAAGTTCTTAGCAACTAACTGGGATCACCAGGGGCTTGCTCCTAAACAGAGCAAGACTTAAGACCCCAAGAGGCTTAAAGAATGCAGACTCTGAGCACAGACCTTGAGCTTGGTCCTTGGGTGTGGACCTAGAACAGAGAGGTGACAGACTGTGGAAGCAACACGCTTAGACTCATAGAGGAGCCTTGGACAGAGGAGCAAGAAAGGGGACCACCAGGAGCCTTGACCCTGAGTACAGCTAGACTTGAGACTCCAGGAGCCTAAAGAGTGCAAACCTTAGAAGAGAGGATAAAACTGAGAGGGGTGGCATTGCGCTGTGACTCAGGCAAAAACTGCTCCACAGCAATATACACAGAGAGTCTGCCCGCCTCACCCAGACTTCCAACTGAGAAGGAAAAACCAACATAATAATGGCAAGAAATACCCAAGAACTAACTAAGAGAAAAAACAAGAGGAAAGTATTAACACTTGATAACTTTTACACAGAAAAAATCCAGACAACAAAGCAGACAGTAGAAGAGGACAAACAAGGAAATACATCCAAACCTTCCCCCAAAAATGAAAATTGGTCACAAGATCCTGAAGAGTTCAAATCTGAGATTATAAGAAAGATGGAGGAGATTTGGCAAACTCAAAAGGAAATTAACAGGTTAAAAGACAGAAACTCCCAATTGAAAAAGATGCCCCCAAAACAAACGAAATGATAAGCAAATTGAACACCCAAATTAAACAGCAGGAAACCATGAAAAACAGGATAGAACAAATCAGAAAGGAAAACCAGTCTCTAAAGACCAGAACTGGACAAGTAGAAGCCAATGATTGTGCAAGACAGCAAGAACTAAAAAAGCAAAGTGAAAAGAATGACAAAATAGAAGGAAACATGAAATATCTCACTGAGAAAATGACAGATAAAGAAAATAGGTCTAGAAAACACAATTTGAGAATCATTAGTCTTCCTAAAAAATCAGAAATTAATAGAAGTTTGGACACCATATGATAAGAAATTATACAGTAAAACTGCCCTGATGTTCTTCAACAAGAGGGCAAAATAGACGTTAAAAGGATCCACAGATCACCCTCTACACTAAACCCTCAAAAGTCAACCCCCAGAAATATAATTGTCAAATTCAAGAGTTTCCAAGTTAAGGAAAAATATTAAAAGAAGCTAGAAAGAGACAATCCAGATATCAAGGAACACCAATCAGGGTTGCACAGGATCTGGCGGCCTCCACACTACAAGACCAGGCTTGGAACATGATATTCAGAAAGGCAAGAGATTTGGGTCTACAACCACACATCACCTACCCATCAAAACTGACTATCCTTCTAAGGGAAAGTATGGGCATTCAATAAGATAGAAGATTTCCAAGTATTTGCAAAGAAAAGACCAGAACTAAATGGAAAGTTTGATATCTAACCACAAAAATCAAGAGAAATATGAAAAGGTAAATAAGAAAGGGGAAAAAAAGAAAACTCTTACTTTTAAATTTGCTTCTTTAAGGGCTTCAATAAGATTGAATTATTTGTATTCCTATAGGGAGAAATGTTATGTGTAATTCTCAAAAATTTTATTCACTATTACAGTAATTAGAAGAATTATTCATTGGGAGACATTGGAGTACTAAATGGTCTAAGATGATATGGACAAAAAAAGAGGGGGAGGGAATAGAAGATGGCAGCAAGAGAAATTTGAATGAATAAGAAAAATGCAATATTCTATACCACACAAAGAGGGCATGGGAAGGGAAGGGAATCAATACTATTATAAGAAGGAGAGGAAGGGAGGGTTAATAGGAAATACTTAAATCTTACTTTCAGCGGAATTAATCCTGAGAGGGAAGAGTAGCTATATTCATTGGGATATCAAATTCTATCTACTCAATGGAAAAAGTTAGAAGGGATAAACCAAGGGGGGCACTGTGGTGGAGAGTTTAAAAAGGGAGGGGAAGAGAGGGGAGAAGGAATTCATTAGGCCTTAAAAATAATAAGAGGAGGAAAAAAGGGAGGGAGTGGAAAGAGAAGTAAATAAGGGAGGGGATAAGAGGGACTAATTTAAAACAAACCACTGCTTTAAAAGGAAATAGAGCAAGAAGAAGGGGCAGAACTAGGGGAGGATATCAAAATGTTGGGGAATACACAGCTGATAATTATAACTCTGAATGTGAATGGGATGAAATCTCCTATAAAACAGAAGCAAATAGTAGAGTGCATTAGAAAACAAAATCCTACCATATGTTGTCTACAAGAAACACACATGAGTCAGGTGGACATACACAGGTTTAAGATCAGTGGCTGGAGCAAAATCTTTTGGGCTTCAACTGAGAAAAAGAAGGTAGGAGTGGAGATCATGTTTTCTGACAAAGCCAAAGAAAAATAGATCCAATTAAAAGGGACAGGGAAGGTAATTACATCCTAATAAAAAGCAGTATCGACAATGAGGAAATAACAGTACTCAACATATATGCATCAAATGGTATAGCATCCAAATTTCTTAAGGAGAAACTGGCAGAGCTCAAGGAAGAAATAGATAGTAAAACTCTACTAGTGGGAGACCTAAATCTTCCTCTATGAGATCTAAATAAATCAAACCAAAAAATAAATAAGAAAGAGATAAGAAAGGTGAATGAAATCCTAGAAAAATTAAAGCTAATAGATATGTGGAGAAAAATAAATAGGGACAAAAAGAATACACCTTCTTTTCAGCTTCACATGGTACATTCACAAACACTGACCATGAAATAGGGCATAGAAACATGCAAACAAATGCAAAAGAGCAGAAATAATAAATGTAACCTTTTCAGATCATGATGCAATAAAAATAATAATTAATAAGGGCACATGGAAAGGCAAATAAAAAACTAATTGGAAATGAAATAATATGATTCTCCAAGATCAGTTAATTAAAGAACAAATAATAAAAATAATTAATGATTTCATTGAAGAGAATGACAATGATGAGACATCCTACCAAAATATGTGGGATGTAGCTAAAGCAGTACTCAGGGGGAAATTTATATCCTTGAGTGCATATATTAACAAACTAGGGAGGACAAAGATCAATGAATTGGGCATGCAAATGGAAAAAAAAATTTGAAAGGGAACAAATTAAAAATCCTGAGTTAAAAACTAAATTAGAGATTATAAAAATTAAAGGAGAAATCAATAAAATTTTAAGTAAAAGAACTATTGAATTAATAAATAAGACTAGAATCTGGTACTTTGAAAAAACAAATAAAATTGACAAAATACTGGTCAATCTAATTTTAAAAAAGAAAGAAGAAAACCAAATTATCAGTACCAAAGATGAAATGGGAGACTTCACCTATAATGAAGAGGAAATTAAGGCAATCATTAAAAACTATTTTGCTCAATTATATGGAAATAAATATAGCAACCTAGGGGAGATGGATGAATATTTACAAAAATATAAATTGCCTAGATTAACAGTAGAAAAAATAAACTTAAGCAAAACTTAAATAATCTCATATCAGAAAAAGAAATTGAACAAGCCATCAAAGAACTCTCTAAGAAAAAATCCCCACGCCCATATGGATTCACAAGTGAATTCTACCAAACCTTCAAAGAACAACTAATCCCAACACTATACAAATTATTTGACCTAATAACAAAGGAGGAGTTCTACCAAATTCCTTTTATGACCCAAATATGGTACTGATCCCAAAGACAGATAGAACAAAAACAGAGAAAGAAAACTGCAGATCAATCTCCTTAATGAACGTAGATGCAAAAATCTTAAACAGAACACTAGCAAAAGACTCCAGCAAGCAATCACAAGGGTTATTCATTATGATCAGGTAGGATTTATACCAGGAATGAAAGGATAGTTCAATATTAGGAAAAACCATTCACATAATTGACCATATCAACAAACAAACCAATAAAAATCACATGATTATCTCAAGAAATGCTAAAAAAAGTCTTTGACAAAATACAACACCCATTCCTATTGAAAATACTAGAAAGGATAGGAATAGAAGGGTGTTTCCTAAAAATAATAAATGGCATATCTTTAAAACCATCAACTAGCATCATATGCAATGGGGATAAATTAGAAGCATTCCCAATAAGATCAGGCGTGAAACAAGGATGCCCATTATCGCTTCTAATATTTAACATTGTACTAGAAACACTAGCAGTAGCAATTAGAGAAGAAAAAGAAATTGAAGGTATTAAAATAGGCAGTGAGAGAAGACCAAGCTATCACTCTTTGCAGATGATATGATGGTCTACTTAAAAAATTCTAGAGAATCAACTAAAAAGCTAGTAGAAATAATCAACAACTTTAGCAAAGTTGCAGGATACAAAATAAATGCACATAAATCATCAGCATTTCTATATACTTCCAACACATCACAGCAGCAAGTGGTAGAAAGAGAAACACCATTTAAAATCACCCTAGACAATATAAAATACTTTAGGAATTTATCTGCCAAGACAAACACAGGAATTATAGGAACACAACTATGAAACCCTTTCCACCCAATTAAAACTAGATCTAACCAACTGGAAAAACATTGATTGCTCATGGGTAGGATGAGCTAATATAATAAAAATGACCATCCAACCCAATTTAATTTACCTATTTAGTGCTATACCTATCAAATGACCAAAGAACTTTTTTGTTGAATTAGAAAAAACTATAACAAAGTTCATTTGGAAGAACAAAAGACTAAGAATATCAAGAGAAATAATGGAAAAAATATGAATAAAGGTGACCTAGCAGTACCAGATATTAAACTCTACTATAAATCTATGGTCATCAAAATAATATGGTACTGGAGAAGAGACAGAAAGGAGGATCAGTGGAATAGACTTGGGGTAAGGAACCTCAGCAAGACAGTCTATGATAAATGCAAAGAACCCAGCTTTGGGGACAAAAATTCACTATTTGACAAAAACTGCTGGGAAAACTGGAAAACAATATGGGAGAGATTGGGTCTAGATCAAAATCTCACACCCTATACCAAGATAAATTCAGAATAGGGGAATGACTTGAATATAAAGGAAGAAACTATAAGTAAATTAGGTGAGCACAGAATAGTATACTGGTCAGATCTATGGGAAAGGAAAGATTTCAAAACCAAGCAAGAGTTAGAAAAAAATTACAAAATATAAAATAAATAATTTTGATTACATTAAACTAAAAAGTCTTTGTACAAACAAAACCAATACTGCCAAAATTAGAAAGGAAGCAACAAATTGGGAAAAAATCTTTATAACAAAAAACTCTGACAAGGGTCTAATTACTCAAATATACAAGGAGTTAAATCAATTGTACAAAATATCAAGCCATTCCTCAATTGATAAATTGGCAAGGAACATGAATAGGCAATTTTCAGATAAAGAAATCAAAACTATCAACAAACACATGAAAAAGTGTTCTAAATCTCTTATAATTAGAGAAATGCAAATCAAAACAACTTTGAGGTACCACCGCACACCTAGCAGATTGGCTAACATGGCAGCACAGGAAAAGTGGTGAATGTTGGAGGGGATGTGGTAAAATTGGAACATTAATGCATTGCTGGTGGAGTTATGAATTGATCCAACCATTCTGCTTGGCAATTTGGAACTATGCCCAAAAGGCTTTAAAAGACTATCTGCCTTTTGATCCAGCCACAGCATTGCTTGGTTTATACCCCAATGAGATAATAAGGAAAAAGACTTGTACAAAATTATTTATAGCCACACTCTTTGTGGTGGCAAAAAATTGGAAAATGAGGGAATGTCCTTTGATTGGGGAATGGCTGAACAAATTGTGGTTTCTATTGTTGATGGAATACTATTGCTCTCAAAGGAATAATGAAAGGGAGTAATTCCATGTGAACCGGAATGACCTCCAGGAATTGATGCAGAATGAAAGGAGCAGATCCAGGAGAACATTGTACACAGAGACTGATACACTGTGGAACAATCGAACATAATGGACTTCTCCACTAGCAGCAAAGCAAGAATCCAGAGCAAGGCTGAGGGACTTATGAGAAAGGAAACTAGCCACATTCAGAGGAAGAACTATGGGAGGAGAAACGCAGAAGAAAAACAATTGCTTGATCATATGGCCTGATGGTAATATTATTGGGGACGTAGGCACTAAACGATAACTCTAGTCCAACTATCAATAATATGGAATTAGGTTTCAATCAAAGATACATGTAAAACCCAGTGGAATTTTGCATTGGCTAGTGGGGGGGGGTTTGGAGGGGTTTGGGGGAGAGGGAAAGAACATGAAACATATAACTATGGGAAAGTATTCAAAATTTAAATTTAAATTTAAAAAAAAGAGTACCAGGGACACACTTAGGCTACCCTTTCACCAATCCTCATTCCCACTCTCTCAGCAGCTTATATCCTTTTCTCTTCATACATGTCTTTGCTGATGTCTTTTACACTTGATTGGTCTTAATCGTTATGGATGCTACTATAGTTTAAATATACCCAGCATGAACCTTTCGTTTAAGTTGTGGGGTGTTTATTTTTTTCATTCTTGATATATTACAAAATTATAACTTTTTTTTATTTTCAGGACCACAATATTCCATCATTTGTAGCCACATAGCATCACATTTTAAATACAATACAGCAGCCCTGCATCTTATTAAATTCCAAGTTCTAATTCAGTGCCTACTATGTGTAGGGTCCTCTGTTGGTAGTGCCAAAGATACAAAAATAAAATTGAGAGTTTCTGATCTCAAAAGAGGTTACACTCTCCTCAAGAAAAACAGCATTTAGACAAGCTAAAGTAATAGACAAATTGAGAAGCAAGGAGGAGGCATCAGCATCTATATTGGGTTTACATTTTGGGATTATGGAAGTCAGCAAAGGTAACTTGCCAAACATTGAAACTATGAGAATTTGCTTAACTTAAATGAACTAGACAGAAAATGCAGATGAACTGGGGCAATACTTTTGTACCTTAAAAGCCCAAGATCAAATTGTTATAATGATAAGGTTAGATTCCATATTCAATTTCATCATTCCAAACACACAAAGGATACATAAAAGGGAGTTCATAAATATCCTTTTCTATGATCAGTCCTACCACACCAAAGAGCCAGGATCACTGTCTTTCTAATCAATCTGAAGGTAGGCATCCTTGTGTGAATCAAAAGAAGCCCAGCTGTCCATGAACCTCCTCAGCAGTAAGTATTTTTCACTGTTGTATATTTTACTTTCACACCCATTTGATTATCATTTCACAAAAGAAATAACAAAATCATTTATCAAATCCAATGGATAAATACTTGAGTGTTTCCTTGATCTTCAGAGAATGTCACTTCTTTGCTAAAACCTGAAAGAATGTTTATTTGCATGACATGTTTCTCTAAGAAAGCATTTCAATAGCTGAATGCCTAACCCTGCCTTGACCCAATGTGAAGTCTGGCTGAGTCTGAATGATGGAGCCCCCAATGTTCTGATATAAACATTAAAAAATGATCATGCTCTGATTCTTGGCCCAGTTTTCCATTTCCTGTAAAAGAAGCAAACCATAATGGAGTTACATTTTGACTGATGCCTTAAATCCTAAACTGTGCTCCTACACTGAAGGAGATCTCATTTCCTGTGCTCCCAAATAGCAAAAAGAATCAGATACTTGTTGACCTACCTGGGTACAGCACTCACCAGAAATAAGACACATAAGACTCTACCAAGTCTTGTAGAATTAGAAAACATTTGGAGAAACTAAGATACCAATCAAAACTGCCCTGTGTTCAAAACCTTCATTGCCTCTGTGTCTGGTATGTATGTCCAATCTTTTATAGTTGAATCAGCACTTGAAAGAAGCTCAGAAGTCTCCAATAGTAAACCCACCTAAATTTCATATTTTTTAACACTACTCAATCTGAAACTATTTTGTCATCAGTCAAAATAGCCTGAAGCAAGGAAAAGGGTAGGATGTAGATGTGTGGTAGCAGATTCAAACATTACCAACAAATTAAAACAAGAAAAGGCAAACATAAGCCCTTCCAAGTAGTTAATCAATCATAACAGTGATATGATGTAGTTTTAGCAGCAATATCTCAAGTAGCAGTACTCATTATTTGAAGCTTTCACTCTTGTAGCACAGACACACAGAAACTGGATTGGGAACAGAATGCAAAGCAGCTATATCCATCTTGCCTGCCTGCTCGAGAAACGAACAAAGTTTAATAAAATGTAATTTACCCCACTCTAAATTAAAAACAAACAAGGCTAATAATGAACATGTTTCTCTTCTAGACTACAGATGAGTCAATGTCTAACCAAAAAAAGAAAAGGAAAGGAAAGAAAAAGAAAAACAATAATGCAAATACATTTATCCACAGAATTTATTTCCTTATGCTGCTCCAGGGGTTGTCCATAAAATCTGTTTGGATAGAAGATTGCTGAGCTCAAGTCAATATCCCAAGGCCATTTTTAAACTGAGGCCCTCTTAGTGGCTAGAAACAGAGAAATGGTGAAAAAAATGATAAACATACTGACTATTGCATAAATCATTAGCAAGGAATTTAATAATTTATCCACCCCAAAATTTTAGAGAAAGAAAATGAGTTAATTACGTACTTGGCCTCGTGCTTCCTAATGTCAGCATTCAGTTCACTAACTCCTAGTCTCATCATCTGTAGAGATATTGCCATCATATAATTAGATAAGAAATGCCAAGGTTAAATTAAATTTGACACAACCAAAAAACATTCAGGGTTTAAAGAATGAATTAAGTTGGTCACCGCATCTTTAAGAGTTAAGAATATAATGATGTGAAGGTATCATAGCTATACGTCCCACACAGCACATCCCTTGCCATCATCCTACTGCCTTTGTGCATGAGTAATGACCTTCTTTTTGTATTTTTCTTGTATCAAATGTCTCCTGCTTTGTATTAATTTAATGTCACTGGGTCCACAAATCTCAGTAGAAACAAGCAATAGGCTTGCTGAGAAATAAAAGACTCTGTTCTCTGGGAAACACACAAATATTAGCAACACCAAACAAAGAGTCACAGAAAAGGAAAAGTAATGTTTCTCCATGGGAACCCATTGGCTTCTCTCCCCATTTTGATTTTTTACCAACTTAAATTGGTGATACAGACCTGTCCACCCCCACCTCTACCAAGAATCAGATACCCAGGCTTACTTACAAGCACTTAAACATTCACCACTAATTATACTTGCATAAAGAATCAAGATCCACTTCCTAGCTGTGTGATCTTGGGCAAGTCACAACCCCAACTGTGTAGCCCTTACTGCTCTCGGTTCCCATACTAAATATCCATTCTAAGAAGATAAGGATTTTTAAAAAAGACTCAAATCAATAGGATTCTCTCAAGGAGAGAACTCTCTTTTTCTGTGTAAAGATTACTTGGAGCTAAGGGATTTTGCAAACCATAGATCTACATCTGGCCAGATGGCCAGAGGTTATTCATCACAACTTCCAAAATGCTGCTTTTATTGTAAAGAAATCAGCAATGGGATCCATGGGTCAACCTCTCATGCCAGTTCCAAAGACAGAAGGGTCAATGGTCTGTCTTTTCCTTGAACTCATTTCTTGAAAGCCCAACAAGGTATCAAACTCACAGATCCACCTGTGAATGTCCTTGTTCAGGCTAATCCCAAATTCAGTTCTAAGAACCTTGCTGCCTGCCTCAGTAGTCACTGCTCACTTTCCTACTCCCATTCTGCATGAACTGGAAGTGCTCCAGATTCTCTCCTCTCCTGCGCATACGCTATCCCGCTTCACTCTATAATCTCTCCACATTGCATCGCAAACACTTCACCAACGGCCAAATCCTGTCATGCTTCTGTAGAAGCACCTGGATAGCACAGTGGCTACAGGGCTAAGCCTAGAATCAAGAAAACCTGAGTTCAAATCTGACATTGGACACTGACTAGCTGTGTGATCCTGGGTAAGTCACTTCATCTCTGTCTCAGTTTCTTCAACTATAAGATGGAGATGATAATGATAATAATAATAATTATAATGACAGTATCTATGCCATCAGGTTGTTGTGAGGATCAAATGAGATAATATTTGTTAAGCAGTTAGCACAATGTCTGGAACTTAATAAATGCTTATTTCCTTTCTTCCTATCACTTTCATTAAAAGAATCTATTTGGGGCATTTCGATGTCTCAGTGGATTGACAGGTAAGCCTAGAGACAGGAGATCCTGGGTTCAAATCTGACTTTCTAGTTTTGTGACCCTGAGCAAGTCACTTAACCCCAACTGCCTAGCCCTTACCACTCCCCCCTTGGAACCAATGTAGAGTATTGATTCTAAGACAGAAGAGAAGGGTTTTAATTAATAAGTCAATTAATTAATTATTAATCTATGGGCACTCTTTAGAGTCCTAGATCATCTTAAATTGTCCTGGAGGATAATTCTTCACAGCTATCTGCCTTCCTCCAGGATTTTCAAACACATAAACTGGGTACCATGGATACATAATATACTCTGCTCCTCCGAAGGAAAATTTTTAGCCACAAAGGAATAGCAAAAAATAGTGCATTTGGAGTCAGAGGACCTAGGTTCAAATTCTATAATTGCCTTTCACCTTTGACAAATCACTTAAAATCTCCCTGGATTTTATATAATTTCATTTTCTATACAATGAAGCAATTCAGTTAGGTTTGTAAATTTCCTTCTAATTCTAAAGCTATGATTTTATTAAGTTCTACAGCGTATAGGGGATATAGGTCAGAATTTAGTTTCTTATTTAACAACCAACCTTCTGGAGTTGGAGTCAGGAATACCCCCAAATCCCACCTCTGAAACTTACTAGTTGTGTGACACTGAGTAAGTCATTTAACCTGTGCTTTGATTTCTTCATCTTTAAAAAGGAGGATGAGTTTAACATGTTCTAAGGTCCTTTTCAGTATCTTGTGAGCAAAAATATAGCAGAACTGTTAGCATGCCTGTGTGCTCAGAGGGCTGACAGCCTCAGTCTTCCTTGTTAATAATACTTGACTTGCTTCCAAAATCTGATGCATTAAGAGGGATTCTGACTTTTAATCCTATATGTTTGGAAATAGTAAAAAGTAAATATATGAAGATCTGAATTTCCAAACTTGAATTAAAAAAAAGGTCAAATCACATGAATTATATCCTATAAGATTTGGAAACTGAAAGGTATGAGAAAAAGAAATCCTTCATCAAGATATGTAATTATCTTGAGTTTCTCCTATTCTCTTTATCTCAGACTTCTTCATCTTCTCTATAATAGAATAATAGCTTATAGTTATATAACACAGATTTTTTTCAAAAGCATTTTACATATATTATCTCATTTGATTATCATAGCAACTATAAAGTAGAGGCATTAAAGGTACTATTTTTCCTATTTAATAGATAAGGAAATTATTGTTCAGACTTCAGATGACTTGTCCATGCCCATAGTAAGTGATAATGGTGGTCACACAAGACCAGGCAGGGGTATAATACAGCCAGCTCACACAGGTTTGAGAGAGCTTGTTGTCAAATTTTCAGTGTAGTCATTAAAACCTTGTAAATCCACAAACAATATAAATCAGGGCTGGATTTATTATGTTGTTGATTCCCTAGACTTAAGAAAGCAATGGGTAAAATGTTAATAATTCAGATTAAAATTAAAAGTATGCCATGTACATATTTTGTTTTGGTTTTTGGAGAGCAGGTTGCTAAACCAGCACATGTCTGAACACTGATATTCCTGTCTCCAAAGTCAGCATATTATCCACTACTCTCCACTTTGAAATTTAATCAATGTGTATATATGGATTTTCAGAACCTGAAATGTTATGAATGTTAGGAAAAACATAATTAAGTTTTTAAATTATAGGTATTTGCTTTTCTCTTCCTACATAAAAATGGACACTTGGAAAAATACTTTGCAGAAATGAAATAAATATGTGTAGTTCTATGATAAAACACCAAAGAAGAAATATTATTACCATTTAAATCCAAGCTAGAACCCTAAATAATTCTTTTACTTTTTAAGGTATCCATATCATACTCTGGGAATGACCTACTTAAATCTAAAATATTCAAAAAAAATTATACTGGGCTCAGAAATGACTTCATCCTTAAATTGACTTGGTAAGATTTGACCAAAATGAAAGTGTTTTTCAGTAAACAACCATTCAGAGATATACAGATCCATAAAAAACCAGTATCAGGAAATATTCCGAGAAGCACGTTTGTCTACATAAGCAAAGCCCATGAGAGAAATGTCTAAAAGGCAATCAATTATTGCGAACAGATGTTCCTTATAGCATAGTCCAACCCCAAAATAGGTCTATATTAACCCATTAAAGTTTGTGAAGGCACTTGAAATGCATGAGTCTCATAACTCTTTTTTTCATATTTATAAAAAGATAAATACACATGCATATGTGTAAATATATGTGTATTATATATTCCAAATAACTCAGAAAGAATTTGTTGGCATCACAATCATATCTCATGATTACATGTTACAAATAGGATATATTTGACTGACTTACTTTAAGATCTAAGAGAGAGAAGATATATAGGATATATTTTATATAATAAATATCAGCAAATTCTTATAAATACAATGTATAAATATAAATTATACATACTATATACATATACATACATGCCAATACTTCTTTATGGAACTAAGCAGAAGTAGTTTTGTGTAAAGCTCATGATCACTTGGTAGTATTGTTGGGTACTAAAAAGACCTCCAAGCAAGTACGTGACTATGGCGATTGGCGCCAATTCCTTGACCATTAAACTCAAGTCCCTTTTAAGACTTAGCACAGTGGCTGGCATACAGTAGGTACTACATAAATGTTTTTTTCCTTGCTTAAACACATCTGAAAATGAAATTTTTTTCACAAAAAATTAAATCCATTTGAAGTGAATGACATCAAAAGACCAATGCCTTGACTCATTCACCAAACTGCTTACTCTTCCTTGCCAGCCACCTTTCCAAGCTAGAGAAATGTCTGCTCAGAGGTTCCATTCTCCTAATTGTTGACTTCCTCACCAGCACCATTATTTCATTAAGGGGTTCAGCTACACATCAGCTTGCTCCCATTTTACACACTTTCTAGACTTTTTTCTCCTCTTTGCCAATTTCCTTATATCTTTTCCCATTTTCTAGCTCCTTTATATGTGCTACCTTCACTGATTAGACTAGAAGTTCCTTGAGTGTAGGGGCTGTTTTATTATTGCATTTATATCTTTAGAATTTAGCACAGTGCCTAGCATATGATAATCACACAATAAATGCCCTATTTTTCAATGAAAAGCCTTCTGAGGGGCAAAGTGGACTGACTACTAGGTCTGGATTTAGGTCTGGAGTCAAAAAGACTCATCTTCCTGAGTTCAAATCTGGCCTCAGACCCTACCTCTGTGACCCTGGGCAAGTCACTTAACCTTATTTGACTCAGTTTTCTCATCTGCAAAATGTGCTGGACAAGGAAATGGTAAACCCTTCCAGTAACTTTGCCAAGAAAACCCCAAATGGGGTCACAAAGCATCAGGCATAACTGAAAATACTGAACAACAAAAATCTTAAAAGATTTTATAGGTATACTTACAAAATACCTATAATATATATTATATATAACCTATAATATAACAATACCTACAAAATACCTAAATATTATATATTATATAACAAAATACCCATAATATATTATATATAATATATAACCTATAATATAAAAAATACCAACAAAAATACCTTTAAAATCTTTTTAAGATTTTTGTTGTTAAATGGATAGAATGGATTGTTGCTCAATGGATAGAAAGCCAGGTACAAAGATGAGAGGTCCTGGTATAAATCTGACCTCTCAGACACTTCCTAGCTATGTAATCCTGGGCAAATCATTTAACCCCCATTGCCTTTCCACTCTTCTGACCTAGAACCAATACTTAGTATTGATTCTAAGACAGAAGGTAAGAGTTTTAAAAAAAGGCATAGCAATGATGAGATAATGAAAATTTATTTGGGAATCACCTAATGCTTTCCATGAATCTTATAACAGCAAAACCGGTATCACTTGAACAAGAAACTTTAGAGTCTGACTTTTTAAAAGGCCATACAAAGTTGGAAAATATGTTAGACAAGTGTCATCAAGACCACAGAAATGCACAGTCACATTTATTTTTAGTTGTTTGGTACTTCAAAGGGCAACCAAAAAAAATGATGCATCAGTTTTAATGCTAGAAAATGGTGTTTTAGAATTGTATGGATATTTCTAGAACTCTGATTCAGGAGTTTCTTCATATTATTCAGTTCTAGATTTATAGAAAATAATAAATATGTGCTACTCTATAAAAATGGATTTCTAGTGTTATAAAGAGTCAGAGTACTCAGGTCTACATAGATAGGTAGAAATGACCCTAATTCTCAAAATAGTATTATTTTCAGAATTGATACCACTAAAAAATCTATAATTTCTCAACTAGGTAGTTCTAGTTAAAAAGAGTTATAATTTTGCACAATAATGCTTTCATCCTGGAGATATTAAAAGTGACCCACAGTATAATCAATAATGCTTCCTCTGATATCTAATTATTTGATAATTGTTATCATCAGAATGGGAATATTACTCTGGATTTCTCTTAAAATATAATCCTTCAGGAGCAATTATTTACTTTGAGCCACAAATTGTTCCTAAAATTAAATATAATTTAAAACAAAACACTCTCTCTATCACAAATTTGGTTAGGTAGAAGGTCTATTAATTTTTCCTGTATTCATTGTGATACTGATTCATATATCACTATAACACATAAATGCTATTAATATAGATATGATCTTTATCTCCTGGTTCTAGTTATAAGGAGGATTCTAGTATCTAGTAGCCTTCAAACACAGCATTTTTTAAAAAACAAAAAGAAACTCAATTCAATATAATCCAAGTTTTAACTGGCTGGCTAGCTAACTAGCTATCTGTTTGTCTGTCTGTCTGTCTGTCTACCCATATAGGCAGATCTATGTATGTTGATGGAATATATTATACACATACACACTTATACAAATACACACAGAGCAGTGACTTGAAGTAATTCTTCAGTAATCACAATAACTTCATAATCCAGAAAAGAAAAGAGATTGGTGGGCAAGTTGGTCACCTAAAAATGGAATATATCTGACAAGCCTAGATTATGTTCTAAGGCAGACATGGACACACACATAAATAGGAGTGTGTAAATATATATGTATATGTATAGAGATAGAGACAGATACGCATATATATGTCTAGTCTGATATAAATTCAGGTAATATAATTGTATTATTATACGTTATGTTATATCTATATACTCAGCTCTTAAAACTGCACTAAGATTTTTGGTCCATCTTATATATCCATAGACATATCCATAATTATGTACATAGTTTTATACAAACATACATACATTCCTAGAATTCGTAATATGTGGAATCAAGGTCATGCCCTATTTCTTTTACCAAGTTGAATTACATGAATTTGACTATAAATAATGAAGTGAATTAGTCTGTTAGTGTAATTCAACACAATGAACTCAATTTATTATAAGAGTGGGTCAAGTTAATAAAACAAAAGTCATGTTTTTTACAATATAAACAAACTATATCATTAACAAGAATTGATGGCACCTATATCTGTTACAAAACCAATACCCATTTATCTCGAACTTTTAAATTTCTTTTATTTTTCTTATTAAATAATTGTGATTTTTGCAGAATATGAACCTTCATATTAGCAAGTGTTTTCCAATAAGAGACAATTCCAATTTTTAAAATATTTAATAAGCATTATACATTCTAACAGCTGTTCATCTAAAGTATAAATCTGGAAACTTCCCTTGAGCCTACATGATCGGATCTGAGCCAGAATATAAGGTATTAGCCTGTTTTTCCTCTTCTACCAGTTTCTGACAAGCTAGCCAATATTGTACTTCAGTGAAGTCACATTGCAAATGTAGCATGAACTAAAGTAGAGATTTATAGCAAATGGCCCATCAAAACCACATTGTACATTGCTGAGCAACAAGCCTTTGCCTGATAGAGAACATGAAGGAGCATATTTGAAGGCAGTAAGATAACTGTTCTTTGATTAAAAGGTCTTCTTAAGTACTTTTGAAAATAAATACAACTTACTGAGAAAATATGTATGAAGTCAATGGATATTCTAAAGTCATTTATTCATATTATTTACTTTTTAGTGGATAAAGAGAAAGTGTATAGATGAAGGCTGAAACAATCTGTAGTGTGACATCAAGCATACTTTCTTGAGTATGATAGATTTAGATTTAGATCTTTGATTTGTATTCAGAAAAACTTAGGTTCAACTCTTCCTTTTGACAGAGTCTAGCTGTGTGATAATGGACAAATCAGTCTTTTTGACCCTTAGTTTCTTCATTTGTAAAGTTAACGACCCCTCTAGTAACGGGCATAACAGAACTGTAGAGAGGTTCACATCTGATAAGGTAGATAAAATGTTATATGGAATTTAATGTGCTATATGAATGCCATTTCAAAATATTAGTAAGAAGTTGTTTTTATTTGAACAAGTTAATCTATAAATTACCTTTCAGATTTAAAGTGATAGGAATTCCTACACAATATCACTAAATCAAATATTCTGTGCAAATTAAAACAATTCTGAGATATTTCCTTATGCTTATTCAACTGGAAAAGCCTAAAAATAAAATGAAAGAATTTAATGTTTGGGGGACAATGGAAAGCAGATATGTGAAGATACCACTGTTGAATCTGGGATTTTGTCCCAATATTTTTGGACAGAAGATATCACATACTGCTTGTGCTCTTTACTCCAGTGAACTCATTCTTATTTTTATATATCATGGAAATTAGTAAAGGGATGTATTATTGCAAATATACTGATACTGGAAGTATTTATGATTGCAAAAACATTTAAACAAAAGTTATCTACCTAACAATTGGGGAATGAATGAATAATTTGGGTAAAGGAAATGTATTACTCTTTAGTACAGCTTCTTAACCTGAAGTTTATGATAATTTTTAAGAATATATTTTTAAATATATACAATCAGTTTCCTTTTTAATTCTAAACATTATACTAAGAAGGATTAGCACCATCCTGCAAAAAATGTCCAGGACACCACACACACAGACACAGACACAGACACAGACACACACACACACACACACAATATGTTAAGTATGTCAGAACAGACACACAGATGTTAATTACTTCTGCATTATGAAAAACAATGAATATAAAGATTAATAGAAATTTAAAGATAAATAAGAAGCAGATAAAAAGAACATGTAGATAATAACTATGTAAATGCAGACAAACTCTAATTAAATACAATTGATTTACCACCTAACACCCATAAGACTAATGTGAAGAAAAAGGAAAGTGATAAATGTTGGAGGGGATGTGGAAAAACTGGGACACTAATATATTGCTGGTGGAGCTGTGAACTGATACAATTATTCTGGAGAGTAAACTGGAACCATGCCCAAAAGGTCATAAAACTATACATATCCATTTGACCTAGAAATACCACTAAGTCTGTTTCACAAAGAGATTAAAGATAGGGCAAAATAACTTACCTGTACAAAAATATTTATAGGACCTCTTATTGTGGTGGCAAAGAATTAGAAACTGAAGGGATGTCCATCAATTGGGGAATGGCTAAACAAATTGCAGTATATGTTAGTAAAGAATACTATTTTGTCTTAAGAAATGGTAAACAAGATGATCACAAAAAGCCCTGAAAAGACTTTTATGAAGTGATGCAAAGTGAAGTGAGCAGAACAAGAAGAACATTGTACACAAAAAAAAACAGTAATGTGTGATGATCAACTGTTGAATGACAACTATCATCAACAAGGCAAGGATCCAGGACAACTCTACGGGACTCAGTACAAAAAAGTATATCCAACAGTATAAAAGGAACAGATTCTAAAGGAAAATTGAAACATGTCATTCTTTACTTTATTTCCTTCATGAATTTTTCTCTAGTGTAAGCAATATGAGTTTTCTTTTACAACATGACAAAACATGGAAGTATGTATTTTATGATTATGTATCTTTGTGTATACACACACACACACACACACACAATTTATATTATTTGCCTTCTTGGAGAGGGAGGGAAGGAGGGAGGGGAAAAGAGAATATGGATTGCAAAATATCAGAAAATGAATATGAAAAATTGTATTGACACATAATCTGAAGAAATTAATGTGTGTTATAATAAATAAATATAATTGATGAAGGGGCAGCTAGGTGGAAACTTCTTCCTAGCTGTGTGACCCTGGGCAAGTCAGTTAACTCCAGCTGCCTAGCCCTTACTGCTCTTTCATCTTGGAACCAAAACTAAGTATTGATTCTAAGACAGACGATAAAATTTTTAAAATAATAAATAAATAAGTTTTGTGAGCTTCCTACTACCTTGTCAGAATACAGTCATATATACTATAAATTATAAACTTTGATGGACTTTTCAAGAAAATATACTTATAGTTTTTGGAGCAGTTGTTTTTATCAGTTGTATTGAAAAATAGTGATTTAAAAAAAAAAGACAAAAAGCTGGAAAAATCTAATATTCTGATGACCAATTACAAACTACAAACTTTGATACACTATATATGGTCTCCTCGATGTTGAGTCGTATGACTCATCCAAACTTGGAAACAGTACATCATTCCTAGTCATGTCAATCCTCACCACCTCCACAAAACAGCTACATAAAAGGTAAGAGGTAGGATTCCCACTGGTGTTTCAGTCTTCTATGAATACCAGCACAGCTATCCAATTCTCAGTGGCTTCATCTGCAACTGGAAAGCACTTCCAAAATATATGTGCTCGTAAATGAACTCATGGGCTTCACACCCAACTACATAACATAATCCACCTACTGCCTATTCATTTTATGCTTGTTCTTACCACCATCACCATCACCAACACTTCAGTGTTGAGTATGATGCTCTGTTTAGCTCTCATAAAGAACTTCTAGTAATGTTCCAGAGTTTAATGCAATTACTACAATGTTTTCTATAAACTGGAGTGCCTAGGCAATGACCTCTTTTTTAAGGATTCCTCTCATTTGGACTTTAGATAAATGACAAAGAAATGCTTCTCTCAAACATCTTGTTTGATGTTGATAATAAGGGATTGCTGGGGAAAAGGGTATCTACATGACTGTATCAAGCAATCTTGTATAATATTTATATATTCTTAGAGATACATTAGTGGAAAAGATCCATGTAGGCAGGGTTTGCTCTACCAAGTCACATCTTTTTTTGGTAGTATCTAATCAATGAAAAAAATAAATTCAGGAGAATTTTACATTTTCTAATACCTCCTATTCAAAAAAATGCCTGCGTATATTAAATATTCAATAAAATTCTGAAAATGTCTTCCTTTGTTTTAATAATGGACACCCCTCACATAATTATAAATCCATTCCCATAAATGTTTTTATTGAGACGGCAAACAGGCACATTAGTTAGTAGTTCTTGGTTATGTTTTCTTCTTTTTTTTAATCTTTGTTGTTATAATACCATCTATAATCCTTACCATTCTTTCAGAACAATTCGCTTCTTTAGACATATTAATAATTGATCACTTAATGATTCTGGAATTATACTCAAGAATGTTTTTCTAATCCAGCCACTGTTCTTGATTTCATATTTTTATTCATTTTTCACTTCTTCATATCATGTATTGATGTGCTAGAATCTAAATGTGTTGGTTCTATGAAGATTGGTAGTAAAAATAGACTGCTACAGAAATGCTGGAAAATCTTTTCCATTTTACATACTTTGTAGTTTTTGTGTCCTCTTACAAATGCTATACGAATGATGTCTCGGTTGAGTCTCATACAACATTTTCTGTGTGTTTAGTTTGCTCTCTAGAGCTTTTCATTATTTTGAGAGGTGATATTGTTCATTATCTTCCCTTATTCTCCCAAATGTTTCACAAATTCTAAACTAATGCTACCCTTGAATGCCCTGTGTCTTCATTTGGCATGTATATTTAGAGCTTTTTTGGTGGATCTTCTTTCAGCCTCCTCATCATGACCATTATTTTTTATGTCTGAGTATTCTAAGAAATGCTGATACCCAAAATCCATGTTTTTATAAACATTTTTACAGTTGACTCCTTATTTATATAAGTTGGGCTAGAGATTTTATGATTAAATGTTATATATTCTTATGTTTATCCTTTCTTTTAATGGTGTATATGGAGGACCATCACTAAGTGATGTATTATTTGGCCATGATTTGCCATGAAATAGATGTATATAATCCCCTACCAGTAAAACAGTACTAGTGGCAGAGTGGTAGAAATAGGGGCAGAGAGTACACTGTTGCACACAGTTTTGGAACCTATATAAATCTATATTTATATTAGGACTCTTCCTGTAATAGCTTTACTTAGTGACCAAATATTTTCTTCAATGACTAGAGGCAACAAATGATGCTATGTTGACATTCTCATTAAAAATGAAACCAGAAAACAAAAATAAATTGTAGTCAAATAAAAAGAACTGCTCTTCCAAGGGAATAGGGAGAGTTGGTTTCAACCCACACATGATGTTCAAACTCACCAAGAAATAGCATTTCATGAGACCCTTGTTGGTTTCATGGTGAGCACAAGCAAGGAGACTGTCATGAATAGAGACCAATTGTGTGATGAAATTACTTTCAAAGAATAAGGAAGTAGAGCAAGTTTTTTTGAGCTAACCCTTCTGTTTTGCTTAGTGATTTCCTCAGTCGTCGAATGCTCACAAAGTATTTGGAACTAGAGAAGTAGTGATTTAGATAAGTATTGAGCATTGAAAAGTTTTGTAACTTGGTCACACTCACATAGACAATCCATGTAGAGGGAAGACATAAGCCTATGTCTTCCTGACTTCTATGTTATTTATCACCATCTTAATTCACTCAATAGTAATCAATTGAATTTTTACTATCATATTATCTTATTATGGAGGTTACTTGGATTCTCAAAGGTATATTGTAAGCAATGCTTGGTACTCTCAGTTTGGAAGAAGTTAAGGATCTTCTCGGAAAAAAACTTATCTGAAAAGAGTAATGGGGGTGAGGATGAAGAATACAACAATTTGTGAAACCATTTACTAAGATTCTATAATTTAGAGGAAGCTAGATGGTTCAATGGATTCAGTGCTAGGCTAGAGCAAGAGGTCTTGGGTTGAAATCTGGTCTTAAGACACTTCCTAACTTTGTGACCCTGGGCAAGTCATTTAACCCAAACTGGTTAGCCTTCACTGCTCTTTTGCCTTGGAACTAATACTTAGTATTGATTCTAAGACGAAAGGTAAAAAATTTTTTAAAAGATACAGTGAGTTACAATTTGCATCAGAACCACACTAATGAAATCTCAGATACTTTGAAGTACTTAAGTCAGCATATAGTAAGTTGTATATGATGTCACTTAATGTTAGAAAAAATAAAATATTATTCCCGATAAAAAGTTCAATGTCAAGGAATGGGGTAAACTTGAGTATTTGCTCATTAATAAACAACTGTTATTTCTCCATGTTCACAAGAACATATATATGAGTATATGCATACACACATATGGCAGCTCTTGCTACTGTATTTGTTGGTACTCGTTAAAGTTCAGGAACAAACACCAAAGTGATGTTGGTAGTGGCAGTAGTGGAGGTTTTAAAGAATTTTAAAGTTTAAAGAAAATTAATTCAGTAAGAATCATACTTGAATGTTTGGGGCATCCTAATTACAACTAAATCACTTATTCCACCATCTAATTTCTTCTCATTACAAATCACTTGGAAGTTATCTTTAGAATTGATTCTTTACTTAAGACAGGTTAGTGGGAAAATGGATAAAGTTGTGAATCTGGAGGCAGGAAGATCGGAGTTTGAATCCTTATTAGTTTCACCAGAGACCAAGAAGCATCCCAGTAGCTGAGGCAAAATCTAGTCTAATCTGATCTGCCTAAAATTTATTTGATACCTTTTTTAGTTTAAATAAGTAATTGCATATTTCCATGTTAAGGGACATAAAAAGTAGTATGGATGATGGCAGATGAGAATAAATAAGATATTGTGAGTTTATCACCATTTTTATTCAATTTTATTAATAAATTTTAAAATCTTATTTCTCTAGTTAATGAGATGAGTATCCTGAATTAGCTGAAATACAAAATCATTTCAACCAAAATCCCAAAACCATATAAGTGAATATTCACTGTGTGAAGGTCTCCTGAGACAAATAAGTTGACTAAGATATTTGGCCAATAGTAGTACATTTAAATCTACAGGAAAACCAGATGACAGTTTTTTTTCTATCTACATTATACTTCCTGGACCACTAGAATAGTTAATGATCTGTTTAATGAGTCAATCATGGAATATTAACTGATAACCAGAATGAAATGCTTTTTCTTTCACTATTCATACTTCTCATTTTATGGTATGCTTGAATGACTGTTTAAAAGAGGAAGGTAACCTTCCACATTTTTCTTCTATTTGTTCCTCTACTATAGAATTAGACAGGACAGGAATGTGGCCCATGGGGGGGTAGGGCTGTCCACTGAGAAGCTATGAATTGTGAAAATTGCTCCTCTCCCTCTCACACTGATTAAAATACATAGCCAGTGGCTAAACAGTTTACTTAACAAGCCCTGGATTCTTCATTTCTCTATCTGTCCTAAAGCTAAAAGTTATTGGAAAAACTTGTTTTCAAAGCACATATTAGAGGAACAGCTTTCCAGTACAGCTGCAATGCTATTTAAATCTTCCATGAATATTGCACTCAAACCCCAAGAAAATACTAATGTGAAATTGTCCTTTAAGGGGGACCTTGCCAAATCAACCCTGATGAAAACAATCTGCAAAATAGGAAATGATTGCTAATTGTATTAACATCATTTAAAAAAAAAACCATGGATTTGCCAAACCCCCTATGTCAGAAGAACACCTGGAAGAAGTACTTTGGAAGCATAGGGCAGGGAGACTTATTTGTGATTCTCTTGGCTGGGCATCAGTAGCCTGCACTGCAGTGCTCTGCATGCCAGTAGAATATAAAAAGTTCCCTGCTTCTACTTCTGCTGAGATTTGAAGATGAGTGGATGAACTCCCACTACTTGGCTGGGTAAAAAAAAAATGAAACTGGTGGCATTAGTCCTACATTAGAACCAAGCAATTGCCCACTAGGAAGCAAGATCAAGTCTAAGAAGGACGGGTGCCCAGTAAGCGCCAAAGTCGTGCCTTTAGCAATCTTCTGAAAACTGGAAATCTCAGAAGCCCTTTTGGAATTCCTGACCACACTGAGCTTTTGCCCCCACTTAGTGTCATTGCACGCCAGTTAGAATCAGAGCAGCCCCATGGAAACCACTGGATCTATTTTTGCAGCTTTTGTACCATCAGAAATATATTCTGCTTTCCTAACCAAGGAGGTGGAAAGAGCACTGAGTTTCAAGTCAGAATGCCTGACTGAGTTCCCCAGCGAGCCCTGCTCCTATGAAACCATGCCCTCATGCCCAAGACATACCAGGCATCTGTTTCCTCATCTTTAAAATGGGATGGTTGAACTTGAGTTTCTCTGTAGTCCCTTCCAGCTCTAAAATCTAGGAGGAAATATTCAAGGCTTTCATTGCTGTACTACAAAGTAATTTTCCTTTTGTATAGATTTGTTTTCTTTTTCTTTTTGTTCAATTTAGACTTGCTGTGTTGTCTTGGCTGGATAGATAGAAATGAGAGGAGGGAGCCAAACAGATAAAATGAGAAATAGACAGACATAAACAGATTTCTTAAAAAGAGGCTACTCTGTGCTAGGCACTGTGATTAATACCCTTCTGTAATCTATAGCCCTAGATAGACCCGAGCATTGAGAAGTTAAAACCCTGCTCTGAGTTCTACAGCCTGTTTGTGTGAGAAGCAAGAACTGATACCAAGTCCTACTGACTCCAAAGACTGCCTTCTAACCACTATAGCATGCTGTTTTCCACTGAGCTAAATATTCCTTTTTTGATTAAGTCACTGAATTTTAACATTCTATTCCTTGATTCAATAAAATGTTATTATGATGAAAATTCTACAGAACAGACAACATAGACATATATTTTTTTTAAAAAAAAGAACTATTACATAAACAGAATATGGTTTTGATTTGCTTTGCTTTGGTTTGGTCTGGCTTGGTCTGGTTTGTTTGCAACCACTGACTAGAGAAAAGATGTCAGAAAAATAGAATGATGTACCTTCAATATTGGGGTCAGGCTTCAAGTAGAATTGTTATGAAGGAAATTCAACCTAACTCCAAAGAAATAAACACAACATCACAAGGACAGGACCAGAGGTCTGCAGGAAATAAATATAAAGAGCCTGCTGTGGCCCTTGATGCTTTTTAGAGACAGGTCAAGCAAGATCTATTAGCAATGGGAGTTCTACACGGACGTCTTGGCCCACCATTCGGCCTCATTCTGAGTCAGAGATTCCTATCTGAAGCTCAAGAGGTCAGAGAAAACAAGCCTACCTGAGCCTTTGATAAGGAATGAGCACTGGAGGGTTGTTAAATGAGCAATTAACCTGTCATTTTGTGGATTTTAACATTGCCTAAAGAAGTCTGCTATTCTCTTGGCTTTCCAGTGCTTTCCCAGAATACTAAAAAAAGAGAACTTTTTTTTGTGCCCATGTTCTCTCCTTTGTTTCCATAGGCTCCAGTGACTTCTAGTCATTCACGCTGACACAACAGAGATTGCCAAATTGCATGCCATCCGACAGTTGCCAAGGAGATAATGTATGTCATTCCTACAAATAACACAGGCTCGTGTCTTCTTTTCCTTTATCTACCTTTTTAAGATATTGTTTGCCTCCCTGCCAAATGTGGACATGGTCAAATGTCAGCTCCCAATGATTTCTTGTCCTTTACCTCAATCCCCACAGTCCCCAAGATATCCTTTCACGTGTCATCTCTGGAGATCTCCAGTTTTTAGGTAGATTTTGGAGCCACTGAATCAGCACCCTTTACTGATGAAATGCAGCCCAAATTCCTGTCTGCTCATGGCCTGAGAAGCAGCTCAATCAAATCCACATGTGGTACTTACAGATTCTAGTTTGAAAAGCTATTGTAACTGACACAGAAGAAATAGGACAAAGAAGCTAATCCAAAACCTTCCTTCTAAAGATGATCCATTATTTGCACTGGAGTATAAATAGATCATAGATTAGATCAGTGATGGGCAAACTATTCCCTGTGGGCCAGATCCAGGCCATAGTTTTCCTTCCCATCACTGCCTTTAGCAATTCCCTAATCACTACATCTGGATGTGGGGACTTAGTGATTATGGAATTGCTTAAGGCAATGATAGGCAAACTTCAGCCTGGATCTGGCCCACAGGGAATAGTTTGCCCATCACTGGATTAGATCATAAAGGGACCTGTGAGAATGGAATTATCCTTCCTTTGTTTTGTTTTTTTAGCTTCTGTCAGGAACTTGAAGATACTTTAGCATTGATTGCAAGGAAGTGCACACTCTCAGAGAAAAGAAGTTCACACCCTCAGAGAAAGGAAGTTCACACCCTCAAAGACAGGAAGTTGATCCCACAGACAATGCCCCCTGGTCAGTGCCAGACAAATTAAGGAACTATGATTGGTTCCGGAGGTATGAAGTGAAATGGGAGAGAGCTGATGGGTGGAGAAAAACATGTATAAGCAGGATCCAGGAACTGCTCAGTCTTTTTTGGCTTTGGTGATTCAGTTGGATTAGTGACACTCTGGCTAGAGACACTCTCTTGGGTTGGTGACACTCTTTGCTGAAGGTTCATATTCCAGAGAACTTCTGGCTGAGATTGGGACTTGAGGAAGCCTTTGTTGGTGGTGAGCTGGATTTCATGGGATCAGCATTTAGGGTAAGCTAGGCAAATCCTCCACCTCCTTCCTACATTTCCCTCTTGTTACTATCTCTACTTTAATTAAACTAAATTGTTAAAGTTACTAAGAGCCTCATAGTTTAATTTTTAACTTTTATAGACCTTAGAGGAGATTGCATCCAATCCCCTTACCTAAGGAAACTGCAGTTGAAAAATTAAGTGATTTGTCTAAAACCACAGAGTAGTGTGTGGGAGAACCAGGATTTGAACTCAGATCCTCTGACTAAATATACCTCACTGCACTTTGTTTAATCAGATACATTCATAGATCTCATCAGCTTGTAATAAATGACAGAAGAGAAAAACTCGTAAAAAATCTTCTTCCACCAAGCCAAGGTAAATAAAAAGCTGTCAAAATATTGGATATGTACTAAAGATTATAATTTATATTTTGCTGCCTCTTAATGAGGACAAGTCTCTATATCTCACGTAAGCCTTCAGAAAAGGCAAAATCCAAAAGAGAGTCTGTAAGAAAGAAAATGTTTTTGGCTTCTTTGTGTCTGTCTTCTATGCCTGTTCCTGATTCCATCTCTCTGATTTTATTCCCAAATTCATTTCTCTGTACCCTACTCCACACCTACACACTAGTTGATACCAGCTAGTACTAAAATTTTGAAAAGAGTCACTTGTATATGAATTCCACTAAATATTTCATGAAACCAAAAATAGAGATACCATTAATTGTCCTCTTTCCTTCAAGTTTATTTTACTTCACGATTTGGAGTTTCTTTGAAAATGTAGTTGTTTTTCATCACTTTCATTTCCAGATCTACCCGTTTTTCCATATACCCAGAGACCTATCCATTGGAAAATAAAAGAGAGGGAGAAAGTAGCTCAGCAAAATTAACCAACATATCAATAGTGTAGGATGGTATATGTAATATTACACACCCATAATTGCCCATTCTCTTTCTCACTTCTGCAAAAATGGGAGGGAGATGTATTTCATCATCCTTTCATCAGGGTCAAGGTTGGCCATTATAAATTCACAACATTCATTTATTTAAAGCTTCTTAATGCTAAGATTATTAGAATATTAAGTAGCAAATTCTATACAATAGCAAAAATAAGTAAGAAACATACAAAAAAGACTGAAAAAAAAACCAGGGTCTAAATCCATCCACTATTCAGCTAAAATCATCTAGAGATCTAGAAATGTCCATATAAATAATAACTTTGGCTCCAAACACAATTTTTGGAACACATTTTGGAAAATTATAGAAGCCAACTATTTCAATTGAATTTTGGAAATATGTAGTTGAAACAATAAAGCCAATTTTTATCATGTAAAAGATTATTCCATTGCACTTCAATCTGAAATTTTGAAATTCAGCAGGACTTTGAATTATGTTTAATTAAGATTTATCCATCCAAATGGAAAATTATTTCAGGTAACATCTTATATTTTCACTGGATTCTCCTAAGACTCTGTATCTTCATCTTTTAAATTCTAATATTTGTGAAACAGAGGAAAATTTGATATGTTAAACCCATGTAAAAAAGGAATGAAATTGGTGATTCTTAAATGACTTTGATATATTTAGTCAGAATGATATGAAAAAATAGTAATAGATTATATTTATATCCTATTTTAAGTATTGCACATACTTTTATCTCTTTAGGAGTAACTGCAGTAGCATTATTATCCTCATTTTATAAATGAGAGAATTCAGTTTCAGCAAGGTTACTTGCCCAGGGTCACTCAACTAGTTAACTACCTACCACAGGACTTGTGCCCAGGTTTTAAGAAGAAAAATAAAATGAGAGTATATCTTGAAAGTTACCAAAGGTGTCCCATGGGGTTAAGTTAATTTTTTTAAGTGGGCAGGGGGGAGTTACTACAATAAAATGAATGGGAAAATCTGAATGTATTTCTTTAAAACTGCCAAGATACAAAAATATCTTCTGTTGGCATGTAAGTCCCCATTGACTCATTCTATTTTGGTACCTAAATGTATTCTTGTTCTGTGGATAATAGATCACCTCCTTGATACCATTTTTAGATTAGTCCATTGGCAAACTTCAGGTAAAAAGCAAATTACCATTTTTTCAGGATCAATTCAAGTTTTAACAATGTATGTGCTTTGGGGTTTTTTCCCCCTAGCAGCAGCCATACTGAGCTATTCACAAAGGAGTCTTTCTTTTGAATATATCCTCCATTTGACAAGGCTTAGCTGTTTTAAGCTGAAAATAAAAATAAATAAGCTAACAGGAAAAAAAATCCTAGTGAGATCACCAAAATGCCTGCAGGGCCTTCAGGCCTTCCTCCCCCCTCCACCCCTACCCCAGGCACACAGAGCAGGCTCTAAGCAAGGCTGGGAGGTTCTCCCCTGAAGCCATTTGTGGCTTAAAATGTTAAAAAAAAAAAAAAAAAAAAAAAAAAAAAGCTAGTCAAGAGGGAAAAAAAAAACACAAAAAAAACTTACTAACCAACCAATTCAGTTCAGTTACTTCAAATGAGATAAAAGTATGTGCAATACTTAAAACAAATAAAAAACTGAGAATGAGGTAATTATTTTGAAAATGAAGCACCTCTCACCTGACCTAACTTTTGTCTTTATTTGCATTATTATCTGTACAGTTGCCTTAATTCCTTACCAATGACCAATCCCATGCAAAGTATAAGATAATTGCCCTTCCCGGTTATCAGAACTGCAAGGGATCCCCAACTTTAAAGCACTGTATACATACATACATACATACGTACGTACATACATACACACACACACACACATATATATACACACACACACAATCATTCTTCTCATCTTGTTTGATGAAGTTTGGACAGAAATCATCCCAAAATTAGTATCACAAAAATAGTAGCTATCCTACTATTATTTTCTGACATATTTTACAGACTATTGAGTAAATGGATAAAATGACTGCTAAATAGAATCTTTAAAAATATTGGGAATATCAAAGTCATTTGTTATGTGTCTTATGAGATATTTTCTTGGGGAATGGTTTTGCTGGATTCCCTCAAATCTATGATAAAAACAGGTATAGATTGACTTACACTTAAGAATGACTGCTGAGTTTAGTACTTCTCACACTAGAACATCCCATTCTGTTCTAGATTCTCAGGGGAAAGAGAGAAGATAGATCTGTGCACTGGAAATAACCCTTGACTTCCAGGCACTATATCTGCCTTTTTTAAATTCTGACCCTAACAAAAGGTGTTACATCTTCTACCCTTTAGTTTAATTATAGCCATTGAAAACTATAGATAGACTTAATTGCAGTCTTGTTGTTTAGGTCTTGTGTGACTCTTTATAACTCCATTTCAGGTTCTCTTTGTTTAAGTCTCACCATTAGTATATTCTGGCTCTGTAACACTGAAAAATGAATAATCTTTCTTTGCCCTGGGTCAAACTGTGGAGAAGGGACCCAATCAAAACTACTTCCCTTCAATACCAACTACTTATCAGTTGTCATCAAAGGGGCTGAGAAGCCATCCAAGATCAAGTAAGGGAGAAAAATTAGTCAAATATTCCAAGTGGGGAAATAAGATGGTCACTACTTCTCTTCAGACGAGGTAAAGGTCCAGGTGGCTTCACCAAGAGCTCCAGGAACAGCAATGCTACCACCGACCTTGCTTTTATCATGATCAAAGAAAACAGCACTTAAGAGGGTCAAGCTTTGTTGATCACCACTCATGAACTTCAACACCTACAGCCAAACAGGGAAAGGTGAGGCCAAAGGACCCAGGAGCAGCAGTGCTTCCCTGAATCATCAGCCCTACAAATGAATGCATCTACAGATGCAGCAGTTCTCTTTTCACCCCCATCCCTTTTTATAAGCCAAAGTAACTAAATAAGAAAGTTAACTAGATAAGAAAAGTCTTACCACCCTAAAATCCTTAGTACCTTTAAGTGGATTAGCATCAGTAATAGAGATATTTTTCTATGTAAATTCACTAAAAAAAAAGAAAAAAGATGCAATTCTATCTGCTTTACTACTTCATCCCAGGAACTTGGTTCATTCCATCTAACTTTGGAGTTGAAATGCTATAATTTCCTATATATGTTGCTTTCATTGAGAAAAGGCATTGTTTGGGCTTTTCCATTTTTATCTCCAGCACTTAGCACAGAGCTTGGCACCTACCAAGTGCTTAATAAATGCTTTTCTCTTTCTTTTTTGCATTTGTATATTCATTTATAAGTTGCAGAGAAGGCATTTTGGTAGAAGTTCCTCATTAGTAGGTCTTTATCCTGACAAAATCACATGTAAGAAGGAGGGAAGGAAAGAAGGAGAGACAGAGACACAGAGACAGGCAGAGAAAGAGGAAGAGGGAGAGGGAAAGAGAAAGATTTTTTTTTCAGGGCATTGATTAAGATTTGTTCAAATGTATAATTTCTGTTCAATGGTTTTTATAAACATGAACGATGTTACCTAATACAAACTATCTTCCTTATACATTTGGTGGGGAAAACTTGTAGTTTCTAGGAATCCTAAAGAATAAATTATTTCTTAATGTTCATAGGAGGCCATATATTTGCAGTACAAAGAGAAACGGACTTGGTATCAGAACATTAGGATCTCATATCTGGACCAAGACATCCATTCAGTTCATATGACTATGAGCAGTCACTTTACTCTTCTAAACCTGTTTTTTCTATTTTGTTTTGTTTTGTTATTATCAGTAAAATGAGAGTAATTATACTTGTATTAGGCTATAAAGTGCTATATACATGGAAAAGTATGCATCATAGTCTTTATTATTAAAGCTATTATCCCACACAGGTAAGAATTTTTGATTGGTAATTGAGGAGGTAGTCATGCAAGACAGGAAGGAAATACAGAGGAAAGGGAGGGAAGCTGCACTCTCTGGACTAATTCTAACTTAATTCAGGACAAGTTGCAAGTGTCAGAATGAATATAGCAAAATCATGTCTGCATGAGTCTACGTGAGTTTATGTCACCTACATCACGTAGCATGGATCACAGGATGGAGGCCTGTGTGCTTGATCCCAGACATGATTCTGAACTTGAACTGGATGTGGAAGGAGAGGTTTAAAAAAAGCAGCGACTGAGGAAGTGTTCTTTCTCTCAGGTGGTGGTGCTGGGGGAGCTGCTATAGTGACCAGGCTGATACTATCCATGTGGCTATTTTCCTATCCAAGTAAATACTAATAAAGTTTATGAAAAATAAGGACCAGAGTCCTATATTTATTTCTTACACCACTGAGGATCTACTGTTAATTCCCCAACTAAAGAACCTTACGTGTTTTATTGGGAAGAGTCAAGAAAGGGAAAGAGTTGGGTGAGAAGATGAGAAAGTCTCTTTCTTGAGTAATAAACCAAAATATAAGAATTAAATTTAAGGGTCCCACAATGCAAAGCAAGTATGCATAGTTTGCAAAAAAAAATATCAGCCAGATAACTATGATAGGAAATGATGGTATGTCAGTCATGTAGTAAATAAAGACCAATGGGCAGCCCATTGACATCCACACAATGTCAAGGGTTCACATTATATTTAGTATCCTTGTAGGTGATTTATGGAGGGCATGGAAGGGATTTACTCAAGATGAGAGGGCATGGATGGGCTGAACCTTACAGCATTGGAGGAAATGCTCACATTGATAAGATTAAAGATCCATCAAAGGATACAGGAAATAGAGTAGGGACTGGCACCCATGGCGGGTAAATTCCAAGATTGACCTTGGATAGCTGAAATTACTGACACAAGCCAATACCCCCCGACCATGTATATGTACTCTCTTTTCCTGCTCCTACCCCCTCAGCTCAAAGCTCCTTGGGCTCTTACCCCATCTCTACTCTGACAAAAACAAAATAAAACAAATCTAGAAAGAAAAAAAAATGAAAGTGAAAGAGAAAGCAGAAGAGACTGCTAGTTAACATGGCACGACCTCCTGTGCTAGGTCCACCTCCCTGGCTTCATGGTTGACTTTGGAAAACTGAAACCTTGAAAAGTGAAACTGCAGATAAGGGGTCCTATTGTATTATCATCATTATTTTCCCTTTCCAGAGTATCCTTGAAATTCATTGAAATTTAGTTTCATTTTTTTAACTGTAGAGAAGGAAAAGAGAAACAGTGTGATTTACCCAAAGCTCCTCAGTCACAAGGGATCCTCCTGCCATTGTTTGCTTGTGGAATCTGCAATACTGTCCCCAAGCTGGAACCAATTCAGAATTTCTTAGAAATTATTTTTTTAGGCAGGTAAACCATGATTATAGCCCACAGAAAGGAGCAAACTAAGAACACTTCAGGAGACTATTTTGAATGGAGCACCTTTAGAGCATGGCCATGGTGAAGTATAAGAGCGGTGTGGAGAAAAACAAAACAAAACTGTAGAAAACTGTTTGTTAATTACATAAATGAAAGTGTTAAACAGTTTAAGCCAATTTGATGTAGTACATTGAAGAAGAAGGGCATGGAGACACATCAGAGAAATTGGGAATCAAAGATTAAGCAGCTATAATGGACACTAAATATTTTTTTAAAGGTTTGAAGAGTACATGCAAAGAGAAAAACCTGTAGGATAATATTTATATATTTGGAATAATCTATACATTATAAAATCAGTTGATTAAATTCATTGTTTAAAAAACGTACTCCTTGAAAAATGGGGAAAAGTGGTTGAAATAAAATATATTGATAACAACAATTATTCTTCCAAAATGAATATAACCCAATTTAATTTGAGAGGAAATCACTATTCACAATGAGTCTGTGAAACTTCTAAGCAAAATGGTGTTATGTTGGAAAGTTGGGAGTTTAATGGTATAAATCATATAGTCCTGGTGGAAAACTTAGCCCTACAAAATAGCAACAGAGAAATACTGGCAGCTGGGCCAGAAGAGCCAGCAGGATGAGTAAATAATTCCACTTCATGAGAAAAGAGAAGACTTGTTGGCACACCCAGCCAATCACTGAGGGAAGCCTCTTCAAAGGCTCTGCAGCTGCTATTTCCATGTATATCCTAACTGCTTCCACTACCATAAACAGCAGTTCCAACAACCCATGCCTGCCTATAGTATAAAGATTCTCAAATAAGTCTATTTAGATGACTATATATATTTAATGCCTCATTTTCAACTTTGATAGTTTATTCTACTTCTATTGCTTCTATTGCTATACCTGGAAAAATTCTATATTTCAAAAATAGTAGAAATAGGGTGTCCAATCAATAAGTATTTATTAAAAATCCTCTTTTCAGCACTGTTCTAGGAACTTGGTTTGGGGAGACTTATAAATTAATTAATATGAATTTCTGAATACATTAGCATGATATTTATTAAATCTCTTAAAGCTATATATTTGAAAGTCATTCATATCAAGCAAACTTGTTATCAGGATTTGGGATATAGATCATAAATTCAGAAGATTATAGAGACAGATGGTACCTTAGGGGCAATTTATTCCAACCCTTCCCACAACCCAATTTTATTAGAGAAACAGAGGTCAAGGGGAGCTCAGTTATTTGCCCTAAATCACATAGGTAGTAAATATCAGAAGCAAGATATGAACTCTTGATCTTCTGATTCAAGAGCCAGCACTCTTTCCAAGTATCACCACTTCATAAATTAGGTTCAACACCCCCCTTCTCTTGGTTTGTATGGCCTCGCATAAGTCACTTTCCCTCTCTTGGATACTGTCACTCCATCTTTAAAATAAGGGTATTGGATTTAAAAGTCTCTAATGTTCATTTCATCTCTAAATCTAGAATCCTAAGCTCTTATGAAATGAGATATGGCAAATGAAGTGCCTTGTAAAATTTAAAATGAGGTATAAATAACAAGTAAGCTTATTTTTTTTAAAGATTTTAACTCACACAAATCACATAAAGTAGATGAATGATTTATGGAAAGACAAGACCCTTAATCACATGATTTAAATCTTAAAGAATTATATAAATACAACTTATTGATATTTTTACTAAGAAAAGTTTCTTACCCAAATTACAAAAAGCAATTAGATTACTTTCATAAAGGTATGGACGAGAATTGCACTGGATAGAAGAAATTGGGTAGGTTGTGATGGGCAAAAATTACCCAATTGGGTTAGTGATCAGTTGAGATTCTAAAGAAGACAATGTCTAAATGATGCCAAACAATCCGTTTAACTATGTTGTCTTGCTAAGTCATCTAATTTTAGTATTATATTGTTTGGATGTGTTGGTGATGTGTAGACACAACCCACAGTGATGCATATACTCCAGAAAATCTATACACCTTGAGTCAGCTTTGACCTCTGCCCCCAATATATCCAGTTCCCATTATACCCCCATTCAGTATAGCATTGAAGATAATGGAGTGCTCCTAAATATATCTCTCAGCTGAGCTTCAGCCCATCATTTTTGAGCCACCTAAATCCTGAACCACTGTGATATTTTTATCATATTTTCTAAGCTGCTGCATTGCCAAGGAATGCTTACCAAAATGAGCCACAAATAATTGCCTGTTTCTTCTGCATTTGTGATGGTATTTCTTGCCCTTAGGTCATTTCTATGCTTGTTGAAATTAATGTGAAGGATTTGGTCTCATGTTGAGAACTTGAATGTGACCCAACTTCAGGCGACATAAAGATATGTTTAAGAGCAATGTGTTCGAGAGGCAAGAAAAACAATACCCCACCCCCTCACGTCACCAAAGATTAAATACTAGTCTGACTATCATGCCATCAGAATCATGCACTTGAATAACAGCTCAATTAAGCATTCACTCAGTAATGAAAGGGTACAGCTAGTGACAGAATACTGTAGCAAGAAGCAGCACTGGCTTTGCATATTCCTTATTCCTGCAAGATTTAAAGAATATCACTAAATTTTTATAGATATGTTGAAATATGTTGAGAGGCCTGAGAGGTAGCATGGAATAGTGGCCCAAACTCTGCACTTGGCTTTGGAATCAATTCCTTTCTCAAGTTGCTCAAAGGATAGATCATACACTAAGACATTAAACTCCCAGAGATAATCCATCTGGAGAGTATGAATGGTGTCTCTACATCAACTTAGTTTCAAGTGCTAAGAAAATAACATTTTGAGAAGTTTCATAATTGTTAACTGTGTTCATTTAAATTTACATGGTTATTACTGGTGAATAGACCTCAAGATGACGTTACTGATGGTCATGTTATCTTTTTGGGTACGTGTGAATGAAAAGACCATTAATTACAAGCAATTTACTAAACAGATTATACAAGCAACTACTGGTCTTTGGTTGAAGGTCCTATCTACTATCTGCAGAGCCAGTCACAGAATTAAATTTAGACAATTTTAAGAAATTTTAATTCATTCTCAAACATCCATACCATTATAATCTATCAGTTATTGTAATCTCAGGTCAGGAATATTACAAGAGTGTATTTATAATTTGACTCAGTCAAATAAGCATTCATTAAGTTCATGCTATGTACGAGAAATTGTGTCCAAAGTATTTGCAGTGTGGAGGGGAGGAGGCAAAGATTAATAAATCATGGGGCTTGGTATCAATGAGGTTTCATTATAAGGGGGATGAGATGTATCTTGATTTTTTAAAAAGAGTCTTTACAAGATATGTTTGCTTCATCCTTATTCATTCACATCTAACAATCTGACTTCCATACAGAATGCTGTAATGAAATGTTTTTTTTCTATATTTTTATAAAGTTTTATTGATATCTTTTGTTCTGATACTGCCAATGTTTTTCCTATTATCTTTCCATATAACAAATTCATAGAATCATCCCATATTACAAATAATATTTTCAAGGTAAAAAAGATGTTTTCACTTTAGGAAATTGAAAAAAACTCCTGCACAAACAATAATGTATCTAAGTAAAGAAAGCAGCCAAAAGGGAAAATATTTATATCGAATTTCTTAAATAAGGATTTGGAATCCAAGATGCATGAACATCTAAGACATAGATAGACATCCCAGAAGTCTTATAGTTTTACTCTAATTATAAAAACTTCAGGAATAAACATGCAATATGTGTATGGATGTCTACATATGCACAGATATTTTGACATATGTGCATGTATATAGTTATAGATATATAGAAACAGGTGATATAGATAGATAACTAAAAGCCATTGCCCAATGAATAAGTAGTCAAAAGATATGAATTGTAAACAAATAGTTCTTGATAGAAGAATTACAAATCATTATCATATGAAATGATGTTCCAAAATCTCTAATAATAAGAGAAATGCCATCAAAATAAGCCCAATGTTTCATTCACATACTCTTCAAATTTATAAATATGACAAAATATGAGAATAATCAATGGTGGAAAAATTATGAGAAAATAAGTACATAATTGTATTTTTCATGATGCTATAAATCAAAATAAACATTTTGTAATGGAATTGGATTATGTAAATATATTCCATTCCTAAGCCCATACTCCAAGGAAGTCATTGATAAGAAGAGAGCTCACAAAGAAAATAATAACAACAGCATTTTTTGGTAGTAAAGAACTGGAAACAAAGCCAATGACCATCAATTAGGAAAATGGCTAAAAAAATTGTTACATCAATGTAATGAAAGCATCAAATATAGAAAGCTTTTTCTAGGAGGATGGCTGAAAAAGACAGACTAGATCTGGGATACTCATTCACATTCCTAAGCAACTGAGAAGGATTTGTCATTTAAGAGTATTGGAGATTTTGGGGAGAAGAGGGATGATTGAGAATGAAATCTGATTGAGGATCTAGGAGATGCTACGATCAATTGCACATGTACAGGGTTTGGCTTTGGCAAGAAGAGGGTCCACCCCTTTGTCAGAAACTGGGAGGACAGACTGAGAAATTATATCAAAAGTTTTTGAGTTAAAGAGAAAATGAGAAAGGATAAGTCATGTACAATGGCCTCAATTTTCTCAATAAAGAGATAAAATCCTCCACTTTGAAAGAAGGAAATAGGAAGCTCCAGAGAAGAAGAAATGACTTGGAATAGCTTCTATGGGGGAGTAAGAAAGGGAAACAATTAGGGAGGAATAAAGAAAAAGCCTTGCTATAATAATGACTCAGTTGAGAATGAACAACATTATTTTTTGTTGTTGAAACCATTAGGTACAATTGTTGTGTTCAGTGGCTCATAAATTGAAGCAAATGAAATACATGGTGGAAGTAATACAGGGCTGAGGTTTTAGCAAGAGAAGAGGCATGATTGGACAAGGAACAATGGATTCAAGAGCAGTGGACTGTAGAGCTGAAATGGCCAGCTACTGAGATTGGAAAAAGAAGAAAATGAAGTCAGAGCAAGAATAATTCCTTGACAAAGTACTAAGAGGTAAAAGGAATGGTAGTCTTGATGAAAGACAAGGTATAATTATAAGAGAGGTTAAGGATCATGGAGAGTAAAAGCATATGGGTTAGGGTCAGATAATGGAATGAAAGAGATTCTAATTAGGGAAGTTCATCATTTGTAGGTAAAGCTGTATGTAGTATGTGCCCGTCCCTATGTATTGCTGAAATGAAGCAAAGGACTAAGTAATGAAGTTTAAAGACTGAGCAATTGGGAGGCTAAGGAGTTTGAGGCAATATCTATATGAATATTAAATTCCCCCAGTGGGAGAAATAAGAGAGAAGGAAAGAAAGAAAAAGTAGAAAAACTAGAAGGAAAAGGAGAGTACAGTTGATGTAAGCAATTAACATTTGAAATAAAAATAACTATTCTTGATTTTAATGGGAAAAGAACAATTCTTCCCTCCTTATTCTGTAATACATATGAAGGGCAGAAAATGTAATGGTGTCAGTTATTTGAGAAGTTAGAATTGCCAGCATTAGAAAATGAATGGCAATTAGTCAACATGTATAAAAGTACCCTTTGGGCACAAGTTATACAAGAGTATCAGACTCTGATTTGTTCATCAAATGGGATGTATGAGTCTGAAAACCTTTCCTATTAATCATGGAATCCAAGAAACCTATTCTATAAGTCATCAAGTCAGAGCTATAAGTTTTGGGGGTATATATGTAAGTGTGTTTTCTGAACTTTTAATGTCATCAGTTTAATGTCCTCCCAAAATAGAAATTCCCTTCCTTAAAATATGTAATTTGTAGTATAAATTAAACACTATATTTCAGGTACTGTCCTTTGTACAGAGAGTACAAATATGAAGAATGGATGATTCATCTACCATCAAAGGTCCAGTATATATCAAAGTTAGGACTTGAACATAATCCTTCCTAACTCCAAGGCCAACTCTCTAACCCAGCAGTTCTCAAAGTGCGGCCTGTTTATTTGTCAGAGTTCCTCATTTTCTGAGGGTCAGCTAGGTCAAGACTATTTTCATAAAAATACTAACTCATTATTTGCCTATTAAAATACTGCTTCCATTTTCCAATTATATATCTGTATGTATTTAGATTTTCTTCATGTTGCTCAGCTAAAACAACATATTGCAATAGAAAGAATCTAGTTGTTTTCTATTAACTAGATATTAAAGATATTTGCAAAATCTAAGTCAATGCCACTCTTCTAATTTTTTGTTTTGAAAAATACTTTTTCACAAAATATGCTAACATAATATATTTATTTTCACTCCATAAATAATAAATAAATAAATGAACATTTAACTGAGTTTTAATTTATGGTAAAGTAATTATTGATTGAAAAAATTCACATGAAAAAGCTATTGGAGGTCCTCAATAATTTTTAAGAATGAAAAAGGATCTTGATATCAAAAAGTTGGAGAATAGCTGTTCTGGATCTATTTGATTCTGCCTCTCTAGGGCTCTAAAAGAAATAATTAGAATCCTGAATTCTATTCACCCATAAGATCAGAAAGGAAAAAAAATCAAGGAATACCCAGAGGAAATCCAACAGCAGGCCTTAAGAGATTTTTATATATTCAGTTTCTCCTGCATATTCCATTTAATTTGGTTTTCATGAGACTTTACATTTGCAGGGAAAGGTCAGAGTATATTTACTATGTGCTCATGTTCAATTAGCCTAGTGATATGGAGAGTAGTAGAAAATAATGGGAATAGTTAAGAGGAAGAGAAAGTGATAATGATGACTATGGTTGGAATTAATACATACTTGGTAGCATTAATGGAATTATGGCAAACCTCATGGAATTCACTCTTTAAATCAAAGATACATTTCTCTGACTTTTTCTACCTGGTTAAAAAAAAGTACTGCTCACTTACAAGATCCTATGAAATCTCAATTTATCACTTAATACCTCTTATTACTTATTACCTGTGGCTCTAGGTAGAATTGCAGTGAAGCTATTAGAAATATTTTAAAGTCCATAGTCAGTAATCTGATTTCGTGAGGTAGAACAGACAGCCATATAATGGAGATACGGTGAGCCATAATGGATCAGGAACTAGATTGGATTTACAAAAATCTGGGTTCAAACCCTATCTCAGGCATTTGACTGCTGTGGGACCTGTACAAGTGACATGACCCCTTTACAACTAAGTTTTGTCTTCTGCAAAATAAAGGAGTTAATCTTTTTGGTGTTTGAATTCCCTCTCAGTTCAAAATCTATGAACCTATAGTATAGTATATATATATCAGGTGATTTTTAAAAATTGTTTCAGAATACCATTTTAAAAATTTCCTCTTTATGCTCTTCATTCTACCAATGAAGCTAAAAGCTAAATGTCCCATACCACTTGGGTTGTAGACATTGAGAGACACAGTAAGGGTATGAAAGAGGAGGAATAATAATAGAATCCAAGTGATACTATATAAATATATATGTATATATACATATATATATATATATATATATAGAGAGAGAGAGAGAGAGAGAGAGAGACAGAGAGAGACAGAGAGAGACAGAGAGAGACAGAGACAGAGACTCTGGGAAGTCAATAAGAGAATAGATAAAAATCTGAGACTCCTCTTTTGACCCCTTTTGTGATCCTTGTGATTTCTTATTGAAAAGTATTGTGGCCTTATTGAAAAGCTTTAAATTCCTAGCAAACCTGAATTTAAGAGGTTAACACTCTCCCCCTTTGGCCAGGAATGTAGCTGCCTGGTATAGCCAAGGCCAAAACCTTGGCAGGGGCAATTCAACCCTGAGAAAAATATTCCTGACTTGGCTTTCTGATAAGAACCCAGTCAAAATTCAGCCTTGACCTTGTTCTATTCTGAAGCCAATGAGACCTTTTGTATTTTGATATGACATAATTTGTAACTTCTGTGCATCTGCGAAGTTTAGGGAGGGTTCTTTTGTGTAAAATGAGTCTTGAAATATATATAATAAACTCCATGCTCCTGGAAACAGAGCTGGAAGCATGAGCTAAAAGACAACTCCTGTGTCCCATTATTTCCTTATCAACTAAATTGTCCTTATCAGATTATCTGAGGTAATAAGTAGATCTGGAGAAGAGACAAAGTCAGGGTGCATATTAGCTTCTCAGAAGCCATATGAGTTTCTCAAGGTGTCCATTGCTACTACCCATTTACCACTTCATAGTATCTTTTAAATACCCAAAGCTATTTCCATACATATTTCTGAGGAATGCTAAATAATGATAATGTTGCTAAACACCATATAGAGAATGCCACCCCAAAGCACTGAAGAAAGCTGGTATCTAAAGTTTTCTAAATTCACCATGGGATTTTAGAATTAGGAGGAGCCTTAGAGTTCACTAAATTCATCACTCCCCTTATCCCCAATCTATAGATAAAAGAAACTAAGACAGAGAATCACACTGATGGTAAGTGGCTAGCCCAGAATTCCAACCAGGCTCTTTTCAAACCTAGTGATCTTAGACTGCCTCTAACAAAAGACAGATCAAGAAGAGTGGAAGGAAAATATGGATTCCTTCCTAGGAAAAAAGTATGTAAATAATTTTATGTTTTTATTCCAGAATGTATTTCCCAGTTTATTTTTTCACAAGCTATTTAAAAACAGCCATTGCCAGCTGATTCAGCTATGCCATTTTGTAGCTTATACTTTAAAGAAAGGTGGAAATGATCTATATGTTCAAATGTATTTTAGCAGCTCTTTCCATGATAAACAAAAATTGAAAACTATGTAAATGCCTTCCTATTAGGATGTGGCAAAACAAAATTGTGGTATCTAAATATAATGGAACATCATTGTGACATTAAAAAGAAGAAATGGACAATTTCAGAGAAAACTGGGAAGAATTTATGGACTAATGTCGAGCAAAGTGAGCAGAAACAGAAAACAATTTATACAACAATAACAAAGTTAAAAATAACTTGAAAGATTTTAAAACTCTAATCGACATGATGCTAAATACTTAGTACAAAGAATACTGATGAAACATACTACTGAGAGAGTGATGATAAACTTAAAATACAGAAAGAGAGAGACAGAGAGAGACAGAGAGAGAGAGAGAGAGAGAGAGATGCACATTTTTGAACATGGTCAATGTGAGAATTTATTTTGCAAAATTACACAGCTATATATTGAGAGAATTGGTTTCCTTTCTTTTTTATTTTATTAAATGCAGTAGTAGGGAAAATATCGAACAAAGATTTTCATTAGTTTTTAAATGGAACTGAATTTTTTTTAAATGGCAAAAAAAAGAATATCTAAATATGGTCACTAAACTGGTCTGTAGAAGGGGTGAGAAAATGGCAACGAGAGAATATTTCAGTTATTGTCAGGACTTCAGGATTAAAAATCTTTTTGAGGTTTTTCTCTTTTTGTTTTAAGCTCTACTTGAGATGAACAACACCTCAAAGCTGCAATTCTGTTTTTGGTTTTTTGGGTTTTTTTCCCCTTGGTGTAGTCTCTCTTTGCAAAGCCCTGAGCATGGATGGCCTGGAAAAGCAGCTTGCAGGCATTGAAATATGACTATTTCTTATTCTGTATCACATTTAGGTGCTGGAAAATATGTGAATCTGTAAAGAAATCAATACTTTTCCTTTAAATAAACCACCCACACATTAAGGAGAAGAAGTAGAGGCCACACAGAATGAAGAAGCAATTCAAAAGAGGCATACTCCCAAAGATGTGACTTTATATAGCAATTATGAGTTGGCCTTCAAACTCATCACCTTGAGAGACAAGTTGGAACAGTTTAGCTGCCTTCAGAGCCATTTAGATGGCAAAGAAACAAAAAATGAATACTTTGCAATCACAGTTCATTTTTTAAACCAAATAAAATATTATACATTTTAATTACACACCTTATTCCTTATTCTTGTCTCTGAATGACTTTGGGCTTTTTTCCAAAAATCCAATCACTGCCTGAAAGATTTGCTACAATTGAGCATGTTCAAAAGAGGCTTTGAAATTCCAAAATAAGAAATCCAGTTCTAAAATTGTTATGAGCAAGTGTAGTACCAACGGAATAAGTGCATATTAAAATGAAACAATTATATATACATAAATATATAAAGCATTTTTAAATGCACATAAGGAAGTTCAGAGGCAAAAACAAATAGGACAGCTTTGCCAATAAGATGTTGAAATTTGTTTTATAATTTCCTTTTTATAAACTGCAAGATGTATGAAATAAGGGGCTAGTAGTTTAATATAGGATCCCTTTTATTGCTGGTCTGTATGGTAACGTTCATTTTTGGTAATATATGTCAATGCTCAAATAATTAAAAATAATTTTTATAGTACGTGTGCATAATCTCTAAAATTATTTAATGGAAAGTGGATGATATACATTGGATGTATAACTTTTGGTGTGTTTGTGAAAAATCAGTCACATTATTTTTTGGTCATACTTCATACATAGAATCCCCAGAACAGTTCTTTCCAGCAACCCTTTCATTTATTCTCAACCTGCTTTTCTCTGTGTTTTTCTCTGCCTTTCTTTTCTTCTTCTTTTTATTATTCTTGTCAGCCTGCCACACAGCTAAACTCAGTGCTCTCCTCATCCAATGAAAGTTGCCACTTCACTGCCAGCTGAAGCCTGACAGGGCATCTGGAGGCAGTGGAGATGAGTGGGATTCACCCATTCACACTATCTTTAGAAAAATAAGGATACTCTTGAAAGAACATATGAAACGTCCACTTTCCATTCTGACACATATCACTTTTCCCCTTCACCAACTTATTTCCTCAGTTTCCCCAGAAGCACACAAAAGCTTTCCTGTGGCTGACTGTGGCAAAAAAAATGTCTACCTAGGACTCAGCACAATAACTGATTAGTGATTTAGGAGTGGTAACACTGAAGATGGGTGTAACATTTCAAAGAACAGAAAGCAAGCCACTACTTTTGCCCAAGGTGATTTGGAGTATTCTGTCATTGCTTTAAAAAAGAAAGCTGAAAACTGGTACCATAATTCCTATATACTCAAAGAAAGCTGAGAAACACCTGTCTCTGTTTCCAAAAGGAATGTTTCTGGGGAAAGAATAAAATCTTGGTGAGTTTAGAACTTCAGATTGCCAATTTTTTTCTCTTAGGCTCAAAGATCCCTAGGTAGGCATGAATTTTTCTCTTAACCATCCATGATTGGAGAAGTGATTAGAAAAGAAATTGGTTTGGCCAGAAAATAGTAGACATAGGTCAGTACAGAAGCTACCAATGGAAAATATGTCTTTTGTTGTCACTCTCACTTGGATGAAAAAAAAAAGATGACCAAAGATTGTAGAAAGACCATACTTCTCTGCTTCTTCAAACCAAAGCTACTATGGCCCAAGGATATCTGCCTTTCTTTCCACAACCAAAGTCCACTTACTCATTGCATGTGTAATTCTCCAACTGAAACCTCACCAAGGGAAATCGGAAAACTATTCAGTACCAGTATCTTGGCACAGTATCCATTCAGACTTCTTATTATCCTCTTTCACTCCCTATCCAGTTTCTATGGGCTCAGAAAGACCAGCCCATCCCCCTCCTTCATGTTTCTTGCCCTCTCCTCATCCTTTCTCATAAGAACAAAAATAGAAAGCAATGTTATCTGACCAGTCCATTTCCTATGTGACACTTCCAGGCTAGCTAAGAATGTTAAGTAGGAAGGGGAGGTTTCAGTGATACCACCCCGATGTCAACAGTATGGCAAGTTTAACCCCAAACTGACAGAAAGTACCAATGCCTCTCAGAATCTATTATGTCCATTTCCTTTCTTTCCCTCCTCCTTCCACCTGACTCTATTTCTTGGCTGCTGGCATAAAATAAAAACAATCAGAACTTTGTGAATAGGGTGGGAATGGCAGGCATGCTCATGACCTCCTTTCTTTCTTTCTCTTTCAATGGTAGCTAGAAAAATAATGAAATGCAGCCATGCTATCTAAAGGCTCACAAGACAGGAAATAAGCCCCAAAGAACAGAGCAAGTAGGAAAGAAATCACATTTTAATTACGATCAAATTCATATTTTCTTTTTCCCAAAACAAAAACAAAAAATTGCATCAAATGTCAGAGAGAAGTCACAAATATGGGTCATTGGTCTCAAGAGGGTCAGGGGCATGTGTCATGCAAATCTATCCCTATTAGTATGTAAAAGATATAAGTTCTACTGGAAGTGGATCAGTTGTGTCATTTTTTGTATATAAAAGAAGCATGTAACATATAAATCCACTCTAACAATAAAAATAGTAACAACAAGAGCTAATGTTTACATAGTACTCACTATGTGTGAGGTACTGCTAAGTGCTTTACAATTATTATCTTATTTGATATTCATAACTACCACACGAAGTAGGTATTCTCATCCTCATTTTATGGATGAGGAAACTGAGGAAAACAGAGGTTAAGTGGCTTGACCAGAGTCATACAGCTAGTATCTATGGTCAGATTTGAATTCAAGTCTTCTTGACTCTAGGCCCATAAGCTCTATCCACTCTACCACTTCATTTAACTACCCTTACCTTTATCATATTACATATTAAGAAATCCATCTATTGGTGCAGCTGGGTAGCTCAGTGGATTGAGAGCCAGGCCTAGAGATGGGAGGTCCTAGGTTCAAATCTGGCCTCAGACACCTCCCAGCTGTGTTGCCCTGGGCAAGTCACTTGACCCCCATTGCCCACCCTTACCACTCTTCCACATAGGAGCCAATACACAGAAGTTAAGGGTTTAAAAAAAAAAAGAAATCCATCTCCTTAGAGAGTCAATGAATAACAAATAGGCAATGCTACTATATATTTTGTGCCATAAATTAAAAATGCTAATTATTTGATTCTATCAGTGGAGTGATAGTTTAGTGATTTTTTTAATTCCATTTGCAGGATACTATTTTTACCAATGAAGATTATAAAAGCTCTGTTAGCACCCTGTGCCTTCTCATTTTGTTTAATTTATGTCCATCCTCCACCATAAATCCTCCAAGGATTTTAAGAATCATATCTAAAGCTTCTAGGGTCCTCAGAGAACAGCTAATCCAATGCTGAACTAAAAAGGTAAGTAAACTGAGTCAGGGTGATTAAGTCACTTGCCCAAGGTCATAAAGGTAGAAACAAAAATAGAAATTCAAACTTAGGTCTTTTGACTTCAGAGCCAAGGATCTTTCTCCAATATGATGATACTCAATTTACTAGAGTCCTTCTGATCTTTTACATCATACTAGGAATTAAGTTCCAGAAAAACAGATTCACATACTCTCAGTGCTGGAAGAGATCACAATGACCTTACCTCACCCTGGTCCTGAACAAGATTACTTTCTACCAACAAGGAGTCATCTAGTCTTTGATGAAATGGAGGGAAACCTTACACATTCCAAAGTGTCAGTACTACTTCTCAATAGTGTTAATTGTTAGGAAGATTCAAGCTTTGTATCTGATGGTTGTTTAATAAATGTTTTGCTGAATTAAATTGAACATAATTTACTCATCTCCAATATCCACCCATTGTTTCTCATTATGCTCCCAAGGAAAAAAACAGAAGTCTAATCTTCCATCTACATTATAGGCTCAACCAAAAAAATGAAGACTGCCATCACAAATTTATCTATCTATCTATCTTTTTATCTATCTATCTATCTATATATATATATATATATATATATATATATGTTTGTATGTGTGTGTACATGTACATATAAATGTACATATATGTATAGATCTTTCTTGTGTATATTCTCTTTATTGGTAAATCAGTATAGTGAGGTTTAAGAAACTGCAAAATGATTAAGCAGAACACTGAATCATAGATACCCAACCCTGCGCTGGAGGGATATAATTGTCAATGCATTCCCATATTTAAGGTGTAACTGTCTTCATCCGTGAAAAGTTAATCCCAATTAGAATCAGAAGTGGATTACATGATTAGGAAAAAATTAAAAAATTACAGCATGAAAAAAGTGTAACAAGAATTGAACAGACATTAAGCATTGTATTTACAAAAATAAAATTAGAACTTGTAAAAATTAGCACAGCCCAAATACGTTTCTTCGCTGGGTATCATCCCCATGCCACACAACTCTAAGTAAGATGCATATGAATAATTTAGATACATTACGCAAATTTGTCAGTAATTATCTCTGACTCACTGTGTGTTCCAAACATGAAAATATAGGAGTGGTCTTCAAGTTTACAGGACTACGTATTTCAAACCTGCTGTCTCATAAAGTAAACATGCTTCAGTAACACTCAATAGCATCTCTACTTTCCTGTATCCTCCCTATTAGTGCAAACTGTCTTAGCCAAAATTAGAGAGACAAAGTAAAGTAATAAGAAGAATATGGGTCTAATGACTAGGAGAACTTGGTCTTGGTCTATGCTCAGATATGAACTAGTGGTACAACTCTACGTGAGTCATTATTTATTTTTTTTTAGTACCAGTTTCACCTATAATAAGAAAAAATATTTATACTAAGATATAGTGACATAGTGAGTGACAGAGGGGACTGGCCTTAGAGTCAGGAAGACCTGAGATATTTCCATTTTCTGATAACATCCTGGGTGACCATAAGCAAATCTTTACCTCTCAAGGGTCTAAGCAATCCTCTATGAATCTACACTAAAGAGTTGATGATCTGGTTTGTACTAATGGAAGGAATTTCCACAGCAAGTATTCCCTGGCCTATACTGACAGAATCACACTAGCTACGCAAAAACAAATGTTTGTAGTTTTTAACTCACAGGGTCATTGTGAGGAAAGGAGCTTGTGAACCACAAAGCACTAGATAAATGTCAGCTATTGTACTTTGGAGTAACAAAAGTATTGAAGTGTCGTTACCTCATTTGTCAGTTTATCTTTACCTGTATCAATCACATTCTATATGCCTTTATGTATTAATTTTGTACTACATTAGACCTAGTGTCTCATTGCAGGCTTTATCCTGTTTTGCATCATGTTGCATAGGAAGTCTAGAAATCTCCACTGCCTATCAGTCAAATCAAATTAATCTCATTGTTCATAAAAGGTTTTGAAGACTAATTTGGCTAGGTAAGAACTTTTACCTGTCCCAAATCTCTATTCATTAATTTCCCTGGGACTGAATTCACATTTCCCAAACACATAAAGCAAGTGGAAAATAAAATCAGAGAGCCAAAGGAAAAATAAAATGCTTGGTAACACCAGCAGTTATTAATCTGTACTTCAAGTATGTCCAATCTGTGCAATGCTCTCTCTAAAAAAAGTTCAAAGCTTACAAAGCAAATGCCATCTTGGATTTTTTTTCCACAAAAACTTAAAATATTCTAGGGATTCTATCAACATCAAAGTAGCCTATAAAATTATGCTCATGTAGACAAGATCACAAGAATGAATATCTCTGATTTACATGAGAGAGAAAGGCTTTTAAGTTCCACACAGGTGCAACAAAGTTCTATTGAGCAAGACAATAACAATAACAATATACCATCTTCAATAGTAAGTCTTTTACCATATACCTAATCTTTCAAGACTTTTCAAATCTTCAGTGCTCTACATTTTCTATATATACTATCCATGCATCACAATTTTCTCTGGGCATTTGTTTCCTAACATTTTTTTCAATGTTCCCTCTACTTCCCTGTAATGAAATTCAGTTTTGTGTCATTTCGTTTCACAGTATTAGAAACATATTGAGCTCATTTTTTAAATGAAATTATCACATAATAACCCACATCATTCTAAATTCCTTGGGACACACCCTGTTTTGTTTCATATGTGTATCTCTCATGCCTAGCGCAGAATATCACAGTTGGTAAGTACTTAATATATATTGCTTAAATCAAATTAACCCTGAATTGATATATAAAAGCAGATACTGTATCTACTAGAGCACAGGACAGAACTAATTCCTCTCCTAAGCATGCAAAGTAGTCATTACTTCCCATTTGCATCCATAGTCATTCTCTACTCCATCAAGAATTCTGCTTGGCTGGAGAGAGAAATTGCCCACAGGTGCCCTACAGTGATGAAGCAATGAGTGGAAACGTACCAGGCACTGTGATCATACAGGCCACATTTAGCAGAACCCCTTGAGACCCACGTAGCAATACCCTTCACATACTCTTCCTCTGTTACCAGTTTCAGTTCCATTCTGCAAATGGGAAAAGATAATCTACTTCCTGGAGTCTTCTCCTTAGGATAATTTCCCCATTTCTTTGTATTGCTCTGAACTTACTTTTAATGTACTTAAAGTAAGACCCCTGTATCTATGGGGGATACATTTCAACATTTACCATGAATGGCTGAAACCCTCACATACATAGGTGGTCCCTTTCCCCACTCCTGCCCCTCCGTTGGGTTGCTCCATAGCCTCCCACTCCACACACACACACACACACACACACACACACACACACACACACACAAATCCTTAAAAAGGTATAAGTGGAAATAGATGAGATCAAGGTTGGGAGCAAAAAACTGCCACAGGCATACTTCCAGCACCTCAGGTTGATGGAAGATAACTGAAACCACAGATAAGGGGGATCTACTGTGCTTTGCATCTATTTGTTTCTGTACATGATGTTTCATTCAAAAGAAAATATGTTTCTTCAGGGCAGAGACTCCCTATTTTTTTCTCTTGGTGTCTCAAGCACCTAGCATTCTACCTAACACATAGCAATTAATAAATATGACTGAACTGAATATTTCATTGTATAACTGTTCATTCCCTTTGGTTTTCTATCTTGGGCCTCAGTTTGTCAAGCTTCCCAACAAGGGCAGAGTTGTGGGGGTTTTTTGTTTGTTTGTTTGTTTTCTGGGTTTAAAATGATACACTGGTAGGCACTGGGTATCCAAACTGTAATCTTGGTACTAAGGATCAGACCACAAAGAAAATGCATCAAATACCTGAAGTGGTTCTTCGGAACACTTTTCTCTCTGAACTGAAGGGGCAGGTGGTTCCTGTTGGGGTTTTGATGCCTTCCTTTTGGCTTTTTCCATTTGGACATTAGTAAAATAGTTGACCGCAGCAAATTCAATGAGGGCAGAGAACACAAAGGCAAAGCATACAGCTATGAACCAATCCATGGCAGTAGCATAGGACACTTTGGGCAAGGAATGCCTGGCACTGATGCTCAGAGTTGTCATTGTCAGAACAGTAGTTATACCTTCAAAACAAAGAAATAGAAAACCACAACATTTAGTTTTATTCTAAAACAATTGAAGGTGAGGATGCATGATAACATTTAAAAAAGACTATCCATGTATAGGAAGAAATATATAATTAATGGAATATGACTTTTGATCCATGTTACCAGTTAATAACAAAGAGAAAACAACCCAAGGAGTGGAAGGAAAAAACTTCTGTCAGAATAAAATGGACAACTATATTTTTAAAAGGATGAGAACAAAAATGGTGTTTTTTAGCAGTGACAAAATTCTTAACAACTTACTTGAAAATGTAACACAAGCACTAATATCCTTCCTTCCTTCGTTCCTTCCTTCCTTCGTTCCTTCGTTCCTTCCTTCCTTCCTTCCTTTCTTTCCCCTTACCTTCCATCTTGGAGTCAATACTACATATTGGTGCCAAGGCAGAAGAGTGGTAAGGGTAGGCAATGAGGTTTAAGTGACTTGCCCAGAGTTACACAGCTGGGAAGTGTCTGAGTCCTCCCATCTCTAGTCCTGGCTTTCAATCCACTGAGCTACCCAGCTGCCCCCACTAATATTCTTTCAATTAGTTCCTAAAACCCTACCTCCTCTGTCATACTATTCCTTAGAAACTAGAAAACATGGCATACTTCAGAAAAGTCTCTTCAGTCCAGTCTCAATTCCACAATATACATTTCCCAGAAGCCATACACAAAAACCCTGAATTTTCATAGCCATTGATTTCTACATATTTATATGTGTCTATATATCTTTTTTAATGGTTACTGTGTCAGTATTTCATGAGATTATAAACTCAAAAGAGGAATGGGCCATTTAAACTTATTTTATATAAGACCCAAAAGAAAGCAAAGCACAATGACAATGAGGAGTGGTTATAAAAGTTCAAAGCCTAATGTATCCAGCCCAAGGAAATATAGACAGTATTTAGGAAGATAATGGATTCAACCTATCTCTGAAGGAGCTCTACATATTGCCTTTCCTATTGATAGTAATCTTGGGAGAAAGCTACAATTCCTTATTAAATTCTGATTTAGAAAGAATCCAATTAAACAAGAATTTATTAAGCATTTTTACATGAATATATCAGTAAGTACCAGAATCACAAAGACAAAAATGAAAGATCCATTCCATTGTGGATTTACAACATGTAAATAGATGTTTATTTATGATTATTTGAGTACACAGGGAAAACTCAGCTCTATGGCAATTCATCTGTGAGAAGGTATGGGGGTTGAAGAGGAATAGTTGAGGTTCATGGAATAATGGCATGTAGGTCTTTGGGGCTTTCACACACACATATAGTATGTGAAGGGAAAAACTGAAGTAAGTCTGGAATGGTGGGCTGGAGTTGTAAAGGAAGTATTCTGAATGCTAAACTGAGGGAAAGCAACAGTTAGCCAATTAAAAACATTCATCGTTAAAAAAGGAGAAGCCATAGGAATAGGCAAAAACTCAGTCTGGTCTAAAGGAAAAGATGATTTAACATAATTCAGGAAAAAAGGTAGAAGGATACCACGGATGAAAATTCTTCAGTGCAAATCATTTGAAGTAGGATGAAAAGCTCCCAAGAATTAAAGAAAAACAATAAGGGAAATGTTTTGTCTAAAGAGATTGATGTGGATACACTGAGAATTCATCAACAAACTTAGATTTTTTTCAAAGAGCTATATGGATTATTGAAAGCAAAAGTAACTAAGGATGAATGCAAAAATATGGCATTCTCATATATGAATCGTGCCTGAAATATTGAAAATGAGAATGAGCTGAGACTGCTGAGGAAGACTAAGGATAACAATTGTTTTTCTTTTGTATTGTTTTTGCCATATTAAAGAATACCAAAGAAGAAAAAAGACTGGCACTTTGAAGTAGAAGGTTTGAGTATAATCAATGACCAAAAAAAAGGACAAATCTTTTCAACTCTTCATTTTTCCTCTTATGTACTGGAAAGTACAGGATAAGGCTTACTAATAGGAAGTTAATAATGAAGATAAGAAAGGAGATCATAAGAAGCCATAGGGCTAGCCTTGATGAATTCAATTTGCCTAATTCACATGATCTAAATCCCAAGGTACCAAAGAAAGAAGTGGCAAATTGGTTTTAGAGTCATTTGTTCTTTGCTATTCCAATAGGCAGAAATAGGACCCATGTCTAGAAATTATAAAAAAGGCAAAGCTATGTTCAACATAAGGAAAAACTTCTATACAATTGCTGACTTTCAGCTGTGCCCAACTCTTCACAACCCTATTTGAAAGTTTTTTCTTGACAAAGAGCCTGGACTGGTTTGCCATTTTCTTCTCTGCCTCATTTTACAGTTGAAGAACTGAGGCAAACATGTTTAAGTGACATGCCCGGGGTCATATAGCTAGTAAGTGTCTGATTCTAAATTTTAACTCAAGTCATCCTGACTCCAGACTAGGCACTCCATCCACTGGGCCATCAAGCTTGCCCTTCAAAGAAAAGAAGTGACTAAAAATAGAGTAGGCTCACTTAGGGGTGGTGAGTTCTGCCTCCTCAGAGACATTGCAGAAAAATCTGTTTGATGAGTTATAAGGTATGCTAAATAGGAAATTTTATTGAGAGATAAGACTTTAACAAAACCCTTACCTTCTGTCTTAGAATCAATACTGAGTATTGGTTCCAAGGTAGAAGAGCAGTTAAGGGCTAGGCATTTGGAGTTAAGTGACTTGCTCAGGGTCACACAGTTAGGAAATTTCTGAGGCCACATTTGAACCCAGGACCTCCCATCTCCAGGTCTAGTTCTTTAATCACTGAGTCATCTAGTTGCCCCTAGAAATAAGTTTTGCCAAATAAGTTTTAAAGCTTTCAAGAGAAATGGAGATTAGTTCATATGCTGTTATAGATCATCATCAATACTAGTGATTAAAACTCAAAATGCTCCTTCAGAATAAAACAAACATCTTTGGGATATCATAGTCTCTTCACTTTGCTGGTTTTCACATGAACATATAATTGCTTCATGGAATTTGAGTAGTTTCCCTATTTAACCACAAACTGACAAGTCCATAAAACTTGACAGTTGAAAGGAAACTAAGATATATTTCACTGTTCAGAAAAGAACTGTTGTCATGCTGACAACTTTGTTAATTAAAAATGTCTTGCCATAGCTTTTAAATCTTCTAGCTCCATAATGTGGAGATGAAGGCTAATTAGTCTTTTATCTTGTGAAAGACCATCACTTTAATTAAAATTTAGAAGCAACAGGGTTTTCTGTGACCTCCACCACTATTTCCCACTAACTAGCTACAATCAAGTATGCGACCCAGATTAGCCAGCTGCATCCTCAGTGGGAAGGAGATAGTTGTGAAAGCCCTTCAAATTGCTTATTTCTTTATTAAAACTATTCTGTTACTGAAATATCAGGGGCAGGGGAAATCATCTACTTCAACTTTATTGTGATTTAAAGAAACTCATAGACTAAGAAAACAAACTAAAAAACTAGTGTTTCTATGAGCTTCATTGCTTTGAAAACCTGTTTAAGGCTTAGAGTATGCCACCCTAAGGACTACTTCCTCTCAGAAAAGATGGTCTACAATTCCTTTTACTGTAGTTTGGGAAGTTTCCACCTTTTCTTTTTTTCTACAGAAACAAGGTAAAATAAAGGGGAATATAATTCCAGCAATAATTGGAATGGAGATGCTAAAGGTGACATGACTGATGAAGGCAAGTTGTCTTTGGATACTCCACTCTTCAAGGTCTCTTTGGTGTACATAGACAGGGCATTAAAACTTGACTGCACCGAAAACTGTATCAATATGTAATCTGGAGAAATAAACATTTTAAATGAAAAAAATATGAGTGGAAGGGATAGGAGATGGAGTGGGGAAGCAGGAGGGAAATCATTCAACCAATATGGTCTTTGTCTTCTGGGTGACTATTTGAAAGATTAACAAAGGGCATGGCATTTTTAACACAGGCTGAGATATTTAAATCATTCCCCTTTCAGCCAGGGAAAAACACCTCTCTTTCTAATTTTATTATATCAAGGGTGACACTGAGCATGTCCTTGGGCATATGTATTACACATCAATTTAGTGTAGCATTTGCCTGACCACATCATCAAGTAAATGTTGCACGGGGCAGTAGGCAGAAGCAGCAACCCACATTAGAATCAAACCATAGGAGCCATGCCTCTTTCGGCATCAGAAAGGCTGATGTCGGTGTGCATCTGTCCAAAGACATTTGTTAGCCTCTGTCTACCCTACAGATATTTCAATATAATGGTATGCTTTTTTGTGTTTTTTTTTCCTCTTTGGCACCTATAAATACCAGTGTCCATCCCCGAGTTAGAATCCAGAACATGAACATTTTTGCCCAGAGTGTGAATACAAGCCCATATGTACATAGAGGTGAATATGGGTTGACCAGTCACAAGGGAAATAAGTAACATTATCTTAACAGTGTGATAACACATTTCTGCCCGCCAGCTGACATTTACTCACATGTTTAAAGTTCCCTTCTCCAGGTCTATTTTTAAATCTTAGAATCAAAGAATGGTGGAGCTCAAAGAGAGCTTAGAGGTCATTTACACTAAACCCTCTTTTTTACCAAAGGGAAAACAAGGCCTAGAAAAGTGACATCCAAGGGTATTTGTACTTTTTTGCCTTCTGACACTCTTTTTGACTATTTTTGTTGTACAGTTATTTTTCAGGAGTGTCCAACTCTCTGTGACAACCTCATTTGAGGTTTTCTTGGCAAAAACACTGGAGCGGTTGGTCATTTCCTTCTGAAGCTCATTTTATAGATGGGGAAACTGAGGCAAAGATGATGTAAGTGACTTACCCAGCATCACACATCTAGTAACTATCTGAGATCAGATTTGAACTCAGGAAGATGAGTTTTCCTGACTCCAGGTCTGGCACTCTCTCCACTGTGCCACCTCATCTAGCTGTCCTATTGTTTGACTATATGTGGCTAACAAATATCCTATAAAATGAAATGGTTGGACTAGAAGACATCTCACTAAGTTTCCTTCCAGTTCTAAATCCATAATCCTCTGGTAGAGGTAGAAATGCAGAAATCAGTGTGAAGAGAGGAGTTGTAATTTAGACACTGAAGGAAAGAAATTGTTGGGCTAAGTAATAATAATCTTATATATACTTTATATAAAAAGTTTCCACCAAAACACCTAAAGCAAACTCTGTGTGCAGAATGTCTAACAAGTCCTTTTGGTTACACAGAATATGAGTATCCAATAGGTTAGTTCTAAACACATTAGTTTCTTAGACTCCTAAAGCTATGAGCATTGTGGAAACTCAAAGCTCACTTCTCCAATTGGTCATTTTTTGAGAAAATTCCTCTCGAACAAGTGGGACAAGACAGCTTGAGACTGTATCCAGACATTCTGAACTTTCTCCAGAGCAGGGACTGAGCCTATGAGCTCCAATTTTTTTCTTGTTATCTAAGTGCTTTTTGCCTTCCCAAAACTGAAATGTTATTATTGCTGCCAGAAGGTGGGCAAAGGTTGCAGAGTGACAATCATCTGAGTCATTGACAGACTGAAGGTAGCTACCAGCTATCATTTCCTTTCTCCTAAGAATATCCAAAAATCATTGCAGAAGAAGGTGTGTGGCAACAGCCAACTGATAGAGGTTTTAATATCAACTGATAACTAATCTTCACTGACTCCTATTCTGCGTGTTTCTTTGGTTGCTTCTGAAAAAAGACAATATATGTGGAAGCGTTTTCCAGAGATGAAAAGCCACTATGAAATGCTATTTCCATATGGAGACTTGCATGGTAAAAGGTTTGAGGTACTTATTTTGGCCTTACCACAATAGCACATGATAGTAAAAGAAGCTCCAAAACACTCCAAGAAAGTGTTTGGTGATAGAAGGAGCAGCAGATTTCCAAGGCTCCCCTGCCCTGTCCCCCAGGCACAATAAAGTCATCTCCTAGAAGTCTCCTGGTCCCATATCTGGCTCAGAATTAGCTGAAGGTGTGCAGGCACTGTCCATGGTCTGCCTGTATCAGAGCAAGCTGGGTGCTTCACAATGCTAATTCAGGATTCAGAGGTTCACAGGGAGAGTTCTGCATATTCGCAATTTCCAGAAACATTCACTTCATACTGCAGAGGTGCTCTGCAAAATAAGATGATTGCTCTGACCCTACACTAACAATCCCCTGACCCCTTTTGTGGAAAAGCGGAAAAATGTTCAGGAGCTCCAGGGGTCACACAAGCATCACCCACTCCCGGTCCAGGGTGCATCCCATGGCAGCTGCCCTCCACATTGCCACCTCTATCTACTTGGCTATAGTAATGCACAATTACAGTGAAAAATCAGAAGCTTTATAATTTAAAATCCCTTTAACATCTACCTTAGTATTTAACAGATCTGATTAATCTTAAGATTATACATTTGAAACTAAAAAGGTCCTCAAAGGCAACCTCATCCAACTCCATTACTTTACTGATGAAAACAGAAGCTAAAGTCAGGAGAAACAAAATGGCTTGCCCACAGTCAAAGAGATAGTTATCAGAGGCAGGATTTGAACCCAAGTCCTGTCCTTGGATCGCAAAGCCAGTGCTCTTTCCACTACACAATGATCATATGTAGAAAGTTGTTATTAAAACTTATAGTAATTGGGGCAGCTGGGTAGCTCAGTGGAGTGAGAGTCAGGCCTAGAGACAGGAGGTCCTAGGTTCAAACCCGGCCTCAGCCACTTCCCAGCTGTGTGACCCTGGGCAAGTCACTTGACCCCCATTGCCCACCCTTACCACTCTTCCACCTATGAGACAATACACCAAAATTAAGGGTTTATAAAAAAAAACCTTATTGTAATTCTCCAGATTCAAGTAACTTGAGCATTATATGTTGCAGAAAACCAAAATATAAGCCAATATGAAAATACAACAACAATAAGGAACACAATAAACCGAAAATATAAGAAATCTTTTGTCTCACTGCATTTTTAAACCATTCAAGGGTTGTGTTATTTTTTTTCCTTTCATTTAAAGCCAAATTATTGCAGGCCTTCACATAATCATTCAACCATGAATTTTATTCGTTTTATTTTAAGCTTTTCTTTGCAAATTGCAGCCCAGTGTATTTCATTTTAACATCTAGATACAAATTTCAATTAAATTACACAGCATTAGGCTATGAAGCCAAGAGTATCACTGAAAGGAAAATTACGTTCAGAAGTACATTTGGCCTTCACACTTTTGGTTCTCATTGAGGTTAATTCAATATGACTCCAACAGGAGGGCTTCCAATAGTATTTTCACACAAATACCTAAAGGTAACATGAGCCCCAAGGACTAAACATATGCATAACCTTAATGTTTATTTCTGGCTAGACAAATGTAAATACAAAAAACAATTCTGAACAACACTCATCCTGACAGAAAAATGCTAAAATGATGATCTTAAGGGAAAGTTTCATTCTAAAAGCAAAATTCTAAAGGAGGACAGGTAACAAAAAGGCCCAGAAAATAGATTGTAATTACCAAACACAGTTCTAGCTGGAACGGATTCTTTGTTTATCCAAAAGGAAACTTGAGAAAGAATCACAGTCATGATGCATGGGATATATGTCTGGATCATGAAATAACCCATTTTCCTTCTGAGATGGAAGTGAACTGTCATAACAATGTATTCACCTAAAAAATAAAACAAGAGGGAAATGTGTTATTGGCTCTGCATGCCTTTTTTCCATTTGCATATTTCAGACTATCAACTCATATGAAATGATAATATCATGTAAGCTTTTCAACACAAACCAGAGGGGATGTACATGTGCAGGTGTGTGTACTGGAAAGATGATGATGAAAAGGAGGTTGAACATCATCTTTTGTTTAGGTGTGATAATCTATTGATTTAATATTTAGGGTCTTAAGTGATGATACTTTTGTGGGTGAGGGATTACAGCTTAATGAATTCTTAGCTAACCTCGGTTGGCATTTAAAGGAATGATTGTGTGTGTGTGTGTGTGTGTGTGTGTGTGTGTGTGTGTGTGTGAAAATAATCTTTGGGATCTTAATTATTTACCTGGAAAATTATATAGATTAAATCTCATTGATTTATATGGACCTATTTATAATGATTAAAACTTTTGTTTGTTTTGATTTATTGAAGAGTGGCTAGACCCAATATTTTATATGCGTAAGGAATAACTTGTAGGGAAACTTCCTCAGCTAAAGAAGAATGGCAATTCTGTAACTAAAAGTCTTTGAAAGCTCCTGAGTTACTAAATGTTTAAGTGACTTGCCCATGATCACACAATTAAGATATATTGGAGGCAGGACTTGAACTTAAGTTATTTACTCCAAGGCCAGTTCCCTCTCCAGTAATCTAAATTGCTTTTCCTAAGAGTTTATAACAACAATTTTAACCAGGAATTTTATTTCTTTATGTTAATACATTTGAAATGAAATAAATATAACTACACATGTGATCACACTTGAATATTCACATATTCTACTCTTATAATTTGCCTTTTTGATTTGCTTAAAGGAAAAAACAAATATTTGGATTGCCATTGCCTATCAAAAAGTATTAATAAAGTAATTTTAAAACAACATCTGTAAAACTCTCATTAAGAAAATTTGAGGGAGAAACTGTGAATCCCATTAACTTAAGGTTTCAGAAATTGTTCAAGTGTTTTTAAAGTGGTACTGTCCAGCAGGAAACTGAATAATTCATCTTTAGAAATGTACATGACATAAATGATCATAAGTCAGAAAAGTAAGGATGAAAGAATTTTTAAATAATCAGTTGGTGTTTTTCCGTTAAATAAACTAAAAACAAATCCTTTATTCTTTTTCACATATATTCTAAAAGCATAGATAATATATAACACCTTTTATACTTATCAACCACGTCTTGTTTAGAGACAACTTGAACGTACTGCCTTAAAATCCCTCGTACATAGCTCAATAGTCATGAGAGACCCTCTCTAGCCTTCCTGACTGGTAGCACATCTGGTTTCCTTAATGGACTTAACACAAATACTAGGCATATACTTTGACAAGTTCAAGAATACGATAAAATAAAGGAAATCCAAGTTCTACTTTCTAAGCCGTTTTGTTTCTGGAGGCTTTATCAGAATCCTCTGTAAACAATGTTTAAGACTAAACTACACTGATACCATATTCTAAGTTCATTCTGACTGGCAGCCATCTTACCTGTAATAGATTTGATGGTTTCACTGGACACTGTTTGGCCAACCAAGTCATACTGAACTAAACTGGAAGACTCTTTTGGGACTTCCACAGACTTCTCAGGACCTTTTGTCCAGGTGTAGATCATCTCACTCTTTGGGTAAGCATCTGAACAACAATACAAGATAAGGGGTTAGGTTCAGGGTTCTGGTACCTCTCAGTTCCATATCCGGACATGCTCAGCTAACTCAGAAAAATAAAAACTGTTAGAAAACAACATCCCTTTAACTTATTTGAGGTCAGTTTTAAGCCTCAGAGAAGTTTAATATCTAAATAAGCCTTGCAATTCAGCAGGATTTCTTTTGTTCAGGTCAAAGGAAAATAAACTAAAATGCTGTGTCTGCATCACTGCACCTGGAAATGTTCAGGGAAAAATACAAGGCAGTCCATCTAAAATCAGTTCTATTAAGTCAAATAAACACACTCCTTCTCTTTCATCTCGGACTCCTCTCCAACACTCAACCATGACTTGCTTCTTCCACCTTAATGCAAAATTGCCAACAAGAAAAATGCCAGATGCTATTTATAACAAAGGATGCTATTGTTGGAAGAGCTCTCCCGGGGTCACCTAGTCCAGTCCACTGCCTCTAGGCAAAGCATACTGCATCTAAACCACTCTACACAGATGACTGCCTATGCTTTTCTTAAAGCTCTTCAGGGAATGAGATTATATAAACAGTTGCACTACCTTTGAACTTTTTACAATCGGGATATTTTCCTTTACATCTATCATAAATCTCAGGAGCTGAAATTTAATTCCATTTACTCTTGTTCTACTATGAATGTAAATAGATAACAACCGCTTACTATTCTCCTAAGAGAATGTCTCAGTTCCGACACAGGCCAATCCAACATCATGAATATGGCAGACACTATTTGAAGATCCTACCCTACATGAAGATGTCTATTCTAAAAATCAAACTTAAAAGAAAAAAAACAACACTTCACAGAAGAACAAAATAGATAGCTACTTGTCATTAATTCACAATGTGCAACCGTATAACCAAAATTTACCAATGGCAAGTTGAAAATATTTTAATTCATATTGTCAAGGCTCTGTACCTCAGATGGCATACTCTTCTGATTTTCTTTCTTCTTCTCTAACTAGCCATTCTCTCCCTTCATGTCTTCTTCCTGAGCTTTTCATTTGGTAGTTCCACAAAAGTATGTCTTTAACTCTCTTCATTTCTCTCTTAGAATTCTTATTTGCTTCTTATTTGAATGAATGAATTCTTATTTACTTCTTATTTGAATGAATCAATGAATCAATGAAAAAGCATATATGCCCTGTCTGTTACTTCTAGATCTAAATATTTATTCCTGACCTTTCTTCTAAGCACCACACAAGAATTTCTAGCTGCTTTCCTGAATATACTACCAATACTACACACTCAATGTATCAAAAACAAAGCTTATTATATCTTGCCACTGAAACCTACTTCTCCTTCTGAATCTCAATTCTTCCTATTTGTGGTACCAAGTGGTCTCCCATTTTCAAAACCTTTGGAACTGCTAGATTTTTGACACTTCCTTCTCTTTTCCCTCTCACCATCAATGAGTAAAAAGGTCTTCTTGATTATAATTCTATAGGATGCCTTAAAATAATATACTTCCCTAGATTACCTCTACATTTACTTGCTTTGTTTTTAATATTTTGATAACTTCATTTGAATATAATTGGTTTTCTTTGTAATCTTAGGCATTTAAAAACCTCATTCTTAGGAGTCTAGACTTTGCCAGACTACAAAGGGGATACATGATAAATAGAGAAAATGAGTTAAGAACTCCTGATCTACTGAAAGTCCTCTTTAGAACCACAGGGCTTCTTACCTGTACTTTTCCCCCACTTTAATCTGTCCTTCATACTAATGACAGAAAAAGTATTCTGAAGAACAGATCTGTGTATACCAGAAAAATCATGATCATTGCCCTCTGTCTCCTCCTTCACACAAGTCAAGTTTAAAACATGCAAGACCATACATACCCTGGCCTTCCTTTTCAATATTATCTCCTATTGTTCCTTTCAACATGACACTCAAAGCCATTTGCAAATAGGACTATATTTTCATCATTCTTTACTATCATTCCCCTCAACACACCATCCAATCAAATTATACAGCCTTATAGTCACTGGAGAGCTCTTTTCTTTCTGAACATCCATCACACTCTTTTTTTGATTAATTTATTTATTTATAATATTTTTCCATTGTTACATGATTCATGATTTTTCCCATCCCTCTTCCCTCCTCCCTCCCAAAGCTGACAAGAAATTCCACTGGCTTATATATGTGTCATTGTTCAAAAACATCAAACTCTTATGCCTCTCTGCTAGAACATGCTTCTTTCCTCTTTTTCCTACTGACTTCCTAGCCACCACTTCAAAACAACCAACTTGCTGCTTCCCCCTTCCCTAATATCTCCATATGTTCCAAGTTTTCCCCTCAGAATTCTAGCACTTTTTTTGCATTCTAATTCTCTTATCAAATAGGATTAGCTGTCATAACCTCTGTTTTAGCACTCTTAAAAGTCTATAATCTCCATCCATTTAATCATTTCTCTCAAGTAAATTATGAAAACCACCAGAAAAAAGGCTTGATGTAGTTTTAACAAGCTGTTATTTCTAACTAACAAAAATAATTGTTTAAAAAAAATGATGTCTGCTGCTAAAACAACTAATTGGCAAATAAGTCATCATTAAGTAGTTCTGATGTGCCAGTTACTATACTGGACACTACAGGTGTAAAGGGTTAGGAAAAGTCCATACAGTCAGCCTGTGTGTGTATATGTGCATACGCAATGTCTACGCACATACATGTGTATATATTCGCATATGTACACATATATGTGTACACATTTATAGATATAAAATTTATTTCATGATTATCAATCTATAAGCACATATATGTAAGCATATACTTATTTCTGAATGTGTATATATGTTCCTAAGATATAAAGATAGATAGTTACTTTTAAAAAAGCACATAGTAGGTACTTTAAAAATGCTTGTTGAATGAATAGAAGAGAATATTAAGCCCTGGTAACAAGCATCATGCTTTTTGCTACATTCTCACAAGAGCAACAACAGTTTTCATTTCAGAGGCCGGTTGTTTTATTTTGTTTTTTTTTCCCAATGCTACCTAAGAGAAATTACATAGGGAAAAGGAAATCCCTGTGTATGGGGTGTTTGGAACTTAAAGTCATATCTCCATAATGAAATCAGCTAAGCACTATCTCCATAGGCAAAAGTTCCCTCCAAGCTGTGGGAAACTAAGTTCACGCAGCCACTGACATATTCTACGCTGATATTCAAACAAGAAGTCATGAAGGTAGGCAGCCTCCTGGGGGCTCAGGACCTCAAACTAGATTTCGAATTGTTCTGCCTCAGAATTGGTATTTGAGTGAGAAAGGAACAGAGGCAGAGCCCGTGCTTTAATTCATAAGACTCTGAAACTATCCTGGTGCCATTTATCATACTCATGCTACACCACTCCATTTACTTATTACTCCAATGAAAATAAGAGGCATATCATGCCACCTCCTATTTTTCTCCTAAAACACTTAGCTAAAGACCAAGGAAAGGACCACAGAGTAGTCTTAACTCCATTGCACAAGTGCTTACATAGAAAAACTGACAGCCAACCTTGGAACTGATGTAACAGGAGTCTGACATTCTTTTAACCCAAATTGTCAATGGATAGAAGGGTGCAAGAATCCTTTAAGAATATTTTTGCCCCTTTGATTCAAGATCATCTGCTTATGGATGATATGCTGAGAACCCAATCTGTCACAAGAAAGACTGATTTTGCTTTCCAGAAAGTATGGATAAGGAAACCTTGTCTGAAAAAATCATGTCAATCTAATAAATATCATGTTCTATCCATCCTCCCAAACACCCAGGCTTGCAATCTTGGAGTCATTCTCGACTCTCTCCTTTTATTCTACTCTATGGAATGGAATGGGTAAGCATTTATTAAGCACTTATGTTCTGACCTTTAATAATATAAATAGAAAAGAGAGATTTTCTCCTCTCAAAAAGTCATCATTTAACAAGTCTAGTTGGTTCTTCCTCCACAATATCTCTCAATCCGTCCCCCTTGTCTCTATTCCTAGGGTCTCACTCACCTCACGCACAGACTATTGCAATAGCTTCTAAATCAGTCTCTTACTTCCTTTCTCTCCTCTTTCCAATCCATCCCTCTCACAACTAGTTAACTAATATTTTTTTAAATCATTACCTTCCATGTTAGAATCAATACAGTTGTATTGGTTCTAAGGCAGAAGAGTGGTAAAGGCTAGGCAATGGGGGTCGAGTGACTTGCCCAGGGTCACACAGCTAAGAAGTGTCTGAGGCCAGATGTGAACCCAGGACCTCCTATCTCTAGGCCTGGTTCTCAAACCACTGAACCCCACAACTGCCCCCACAAACTAATATTTCTAAGGAAAAATTTGGTCCTAACACTGCCCTACTCAAAATATCCAATGGTACTCTACCCTGTTGTATAATTTTTTAAAAATCATCAGCCTAACTTTTAAGGGCCTCTACCTGCCATCTACCTTACTAATAATTCCTTATTATTTTCCTTCATACACTTTTTATTCCAGTCAAATTGGACTACTACCTGTGTACCCCATGCATTATATTCCATCACCTGCCTCCATGCCCTTGAAAGTTGTTTCCCAATACCTGGGAAGTCCTCCTTACTCATATTTTTGCCTCTTAGAATCTCTATTCAAACTTCGATAACACCTCATATTTTATGATGCCCCTCTAGCTGTTAGAGCTCTCTCCAAATTACTTTTAATCATTTCTATTTACATATATGTGTACTTATTATGCCTTTGAAAATGGCTCCCAGTAGAACACATGCTACATGAAGATAGAAACTCTTGGTTTTTTTAATCTTTCTATCTACAATGCTTGGTATGCCTTTCAGATAATAGGCACTTTATAAATCTTATTACTGAATTGAATAGTTAATGTAAAGAAGCTTTATAATATAAAACTTACAACTCCCAAATTTCAAGGGACATGCATGGCCATCCATGGGGAAATCCACTAATCTCATGGGGCACTCTGCACTTATGGTAAGCCTACAATAAGACAAATAGAATCAGAAAGATTTAGTCATTTTCATAATCACCTTTTTTTCTTAACATGCAAAAAAAAAAGAATGAGCTAATCACCTCATTGTGTATAAAATGGTGCCATTTCTCATAATTCTAAAGAGCTTGTTTGGGGCTGTCATATTATGGGAGACAGATTTTTTCCCATTCCTGAAGAAAGTATCAGGTGTCCACACTTTAGTCACCATCATATTGTTCAGCCTTAAAATTTCAATGGGGCCATCATATTTTAGTCTTTTGTCAATCCAGGTTTGCCGGAAGAAGACATCCATTGTGTATTCCTGGGTGAGCAAACCACAGCAATCCCAAACCCAGATTATTATACATAAAATAATAGAAAGCACAGACAGATACACATACATGTACACAAAACCACACAAGTAAATCCAAATGAATAAGTGGAGCCATTTACAAAAGGCACTGACACAGAGTTCCAGCAATTAAAAGCATGGTGAATGTCTTGATAATTTAAATCCTCCATATTAGTCAGACAGTAAATTGCCATACCTACATAATCATTCAAAAATAATTACTATAATTCAAAAAAATTGCAGGAAGGTAGCAATTATATTTTCATTCTAATATATATAGAGATATATATGAGGGGGAAATGAGATAATGTAGTAACATATGTCACTTGTTTTTTTAGAAAAGTAAAATAAAAGAATTAAGTAAATCAAAAACTAAGAAAAGTTTTATTCTCAGTAAAGGAAATAAAATTAGAAAAAATAGATATTCAAATATTTTAAATCATATACACCTGATTTAAAGGTTCTAACAATCCTCCACTGAGCAAGGCAAACATCTTTATATAACCTTAAGAGTGCACACTTAAAGAGATGAATTCATTCTGACATCTACCAGGGTTTGGTATACTGAGCTCTTCAAGCATTAAGTGGAAAAAAACCATATAACTGGGCCAAAATGAAATGCTAAAATATGGCCCCTCAGGACTGGGAGATACTTTTGTGCCAGAAATAATTTCAACTGTTATAATCCCTAATTTTCTCCATCTCAGTGGTTTTCACAGCAAAAAAAAAAAAAAAAAAAAAAAAATGAACTCGTAAGATTGTCCTATGGGGAGTAGTAACAATAAAGTTCTTTCCTTTTGTAGGAAATGAATCTAGGCAAAATGTACTCAAATGTTAGGGTTGAAATGCAAATTCTGTGACCTCCTCTTGACAAATGTACTGGTCTAATTACTCACTCTAGAAACAGAGCTGCTCTTACTCTCCTGATTGACAGTGAAATAAACATTCATTTCCTTCTGTTGTGCGTGGTTTCTCCTAACTACAGAAAGCTATTTTAAATTTCTCCAACACCTACCATTTCCACATCAGAAACAGGCCCAAAGCTGGTGACATATATGTCAGTTTTCACTTCTGTAACAGGACCTAGAAGATAGGAAATAGATAAGTGTGAAAAAAAATCATTAATTTTACAAGATAACTGGGTAAGAAGAAATAATAGAAAAATACACAAAGCTCTTTATAATTATTGCCTTAAAATTTCTAGGAGATAAACATCTCTAAAAAGTAGGCACGGTTTTTATAAATATATACATATACAGGTAATAATATTGAATTAATGTCACAAGTAAAATCCCAATTACATACCAATAAAGCTATTGGTGTGCTAGATCAAAGGATCTAGAGAGACCTTAGAAATCATTCAGGCCAACCCTCTAACTTTACAGATGGGGAAACTGAGGCTCGGGAAAAATCAGTCAATGAAATACATTGACACAAAATACTTAAATTCAAATCTTACTTTTTGAAATCATCTTTCTACTGCTTCACATTATCTCTCACTAATTTGATACTAATAGAGCAGTGATTCCCAAAGTGGGTGCTACCACTCCCTGGTGGGTGCTGCAGTGATCCAGGGGGATGGTGATGGCCACAGGTGCATTTATCTATGCTATTAAAATTTTAAAAATTAATTTCCAGGGAGCTAAGTAATATTTTTTCTGGAAAGGGGGTGGTAGGCCAAAAAAGTTTGGGAACCACTGTAATAGAGCCCCAAAAATAGTTTTAACAACATAACTGAGGCCTGGAATGCCACTCTGAAAATTTCTTGAAGAAAACAATAGCCACAAGTACCTCAGTATTAGCATTATCTTAGTAAGTTCTTTCCATAAATATATGTGCTCTGTGATAACTGCTAAGTTAGTTAAGAGCTCTCAGGTTAAGTCAACATTAAATGAAAGTCTTTTTTAATCTGGACAGACAGCGGTTACCACAGGATTTCAAAGAGCCTCTGGCTTTTCAGTGCTATGGTTACCACCAGATGCTTCTGAGAGATCTTCAATAGCCTCAGATTCCCTAAGGCAATGAGGTAAATCATTAAAAGGTTGCTAACATGGAACTTGCTAATAATGTGGAAGGGTAAAGAAATCCATAACAGTTGCCAGAGGTCATATATCTTCATGTGAACATGAACATTATTAAATTGCTCAGAGACAAGAAAGCAGGATGGTGAATTCACGGCACACGAGGATCAGTTGAAGGACCTTGGGATGTACAGCTTGGGGAACAGGAACAATGGATAGGATGATGGACTGAGAATCAAAAAGACATGAATTTGAATCTCACCATAGAGTTACTAGCCATATTACCATGAGCAAGTAAAGTCATTTAGTCTCTCTCTGATTCAGTTTTTCTCATCTGTTAAATAGGAATAATTATAGCACCTCCCTGAAAGCATTCATGTAAGGATGAAATAAGATAATGTATGTAAATCATTTGTCAAACATTAAGGCACCACTGAAATACTAGCTAGTAGAAGAGCAAGGTTTAGGAGGATCTGATAGCTATCTTGAAGAACTACTTTCTGGAAAAGGGAATATACTTGCTCTGCTCATTAGACTGGAAGTAGTAGTAACAATTGTAAGTTTCAGAGACGAATTTCAATTTAAGGTAAAGAAAAGCCTCCTAAAAACCATAGTTGTCCAAAAAAAATGGACCACCTAGGAAGGGGATAAGTTCTTCCTCAATTAAAGTCTTTTACAAAAAAATGGATGAGCCCTTTTTGTGAAAGACTGGAATTGTATCCTTTGTCAGGTACAGGATGGACTGGGCAGCCTCTTAGATCACTTCCACCCCTGAAATTCTGTGATTATACTTGATTTGAAAAAAGTCACCTGATAACACTGATAGCTAGGTAAATGGGCCACGGGGATATAGCCAGCAAGTTAAAAGAAAAAAAGATACTAGCCATTATAGTAGGGTAATATTATATTGATATTTTTCAAAAGGGAATATGAGAGAACCAATGCATACCAGACCCAGATGGGACTTCATATGCTACCTCTAACCCACAGCTGGCCTAAAATATCATTTGCAATGTCCTTAGCAAATAATGTTATTATCCAGTTTTCACACAAGAACTTCAAGTGAGAAGACATTTTCTTGAAGCTGCTCTTTCCATTCTTGGAGAGCCAAAGCAATAGAGCTTCACATTTTCTTGAAGCTGCTCTTTCCATTCTTGGAGAGCCAAAGCAATAGAGCTTCATAAAAGTATGGGAAGGGGAACAAGGAGCTTCTCCTAAATATTTCAAAGAAGGGTATCCTGGGAAATCATAGTAATTTCATTCCTTATTGCTCTATAGCTTTGGAGAGCAGAAGCACGATAGGATCCTCACAGCAGAAGAGAGAATTCATTATGAAAGCACTTTTGAATATTCTCGTAAGATTATGTTTCTTGAGGGGAAAAGTATATCTTCTTTATTTTAGTAATATTTGTCTCTAGTACAGGCTTTTAGAAAGTCTTTGCACTTAATAAAAGAATTTTTAAATTGAGTTTAACAAGTTGTCCATTGGACTTATAATGATAGTTACCTAAGAATTTTATGTGTTATGTAATGTTCTTAAGCTTTAATCTATTAAAAGATATATAAAGACTTTATTATCTCTAAGGAGTAGAGAATAAAACCTCTAGAAAGGAAAGGTTAAGAGAGATGTCTTTCTTAATTTTTATGACACTTTCAAGAAGAACTAGTGTAAATTCTAGAGTGAGTACTGAAAACAACTTGACATTTAAAAGTTAGAGATAATATGTAATTATATATATATAGACAAAAATTGTTTATACATGTTAATGTATGTATATACATATGTTTTTCCATGGGAACTTTAACTTGAGAAGTCCTTTAGAAAATATATGAAGGTGAAAAATCAATGGACATTCCTTCCAAATCAGAAACTTTTTTCCAAAGCTTAGATCAATGGTTCCCAAACTTTTTTGGCCTACCGCCCCCTTTCCAGAAAAAAATATTACTTAGAGCCCCCCTGGAAATTATAAAACTATATATTGAACTCAGAATAGAATAGAATACAAAAAAAGTGTGGCCATCTCCACTCCCTGGATTGCTGCAGCACCCACCAGAGGGTGGTAGTGCCCACTTTGGGAATCACTGGTTTAGATCATTAGATGAATGGGTTATTATCATATACTTGGAATATACGGTAGAATAAATTAAACAATCACAGAATTACAGCATCTCAGAGTTGAACTCCATGGAACAGTAAGTAATCAATGAAAATCACAGAATCTCATTTAGAAAGTATCATACAAGACAGGTAATACAATGCATACCTAAGTGAGAATCCCCTCTACAAATAATCATACTACCTTAGCTAGACGAACACAGGCAGGGAAAATCCACTAGATTCTGAGGCAAAGCATTGTACTGTGGTTACCTATAATTATTTGGATGTTCTTCTTAATATATAGAACCCAAATTCAGGTTTAAAATATCAATCCATTACACTAACTTTTCTCTCTACCACTTGACATTCTTTCAAATACTTGAAGACAACTACCATGTTCCATAAGTCTTTTCTTCTCCAAATTGAATGTGAATGAGATGAATTTATCCATAGAACAAAAACGGATAGCAGAATAGATCAAAAACCAAAACCTGACATTATGTTGTTTATAAGAAACACATTTAAAAATGAGATATAAAGAGAGAATTAAAATAAAGGATTGAAGCAAAATATACTATGCCTCAGCTGATACAAAGAAAGCAGGGGTATCAATCAAGATTGCTGGCAAAGTTAAAGCTAAAATAGATATAATCAAAAGAGATAAGCAGAGAAAATTTTTTTATTTTAAATCTCTAGACACCAAATGTTAATAGTATCCAAATTTTTAAAGGAAAAATTAATGTTGCAGATTGAAATAGATAATAAAATAATAATAGTGGGGGACTTTAATCTTTACCTCTCAGAACTAGTTAAATAAACCCCCCAAAATAAAAAGACAAAGAGAACACAATTTTAGATGAGTAAAATATGATAGACAGTTTTAGAGAATTGAATGGGAAAAGAAAAGAGCATACCTTTTTCTAAGTAGCACATTGTACTTTTACAAAAATCAATCATATTAGGCAACAAAAATATTATAATTAAATGTAAAAGCAGAAACATTAAAAGCAACCTTCTCTGAACATAATGCAATAAGAACTGTATATCAGAAGGAACCATGGAAACAAAAAGTAAAATCTAATTGGAGATTAAACAAATTAATCTTTAAGAATAAGTTCATTAAGGAATAAAATATTAAAACAAATAATTCATTAAAGAGAATGACAATAATGAGACAAAATGCCATACCCTATGAAATATACCAAAAACAATAATGTAAAAGCATATATCTCTATATGCTTATATTAATAAAACAGAGAAAGATCAATGAATTGGAAATTCAATTTAAAAAATTATAAAAAGAAGAAATTTAAAATCTCCAAATAAACAGGAATGTTATAGCCAAATTTAAGAATTACCAGACCAAGGAAAAGATATAAGAAGATGCTAAAAAGAAACCATTCAGATGTAATGGAACTACAGTTATGATAACATAGGAACTGGCTGCATCCACACTGAAGGACTGGAATGTATGGAATATTTTGGGAAGCAAGGGAAGTGGGTCCACAACCAAGAATCAACTACTTGGGCAGCTGGGTAGCTCAGTGGAGTGAGAGTCAGGCCTAGAGACAGGAGGTCCTAGGTTCAAACCCGGCCTCAGCCACTTCCCAGCTGTGTGACCCTGGGCAAGTCACTTGACCCCCACTGCCCACCCTTACCACTCTTCCACCTATGAGACAATACAAGTACAAGGGTTTAAAAAAAATACAAAAAAAAAAAAAAAGAATCAACTACTCTGAAAAACTGACTATATTCTTGAAGGGGAAAGTATGGTCATTTAATAAAATAGAAGACTTATAAGCATTCCTAAAGAAAAGACCTGACTTAAACAGAAAATGTGATGCCCAAACACAGAACTCAGAGAATCACTGAAAGGTAATCAAGAAAGAGGGGAAAAAAATTTAAGGGATGCAATAAGTTCAAATGATTTGTATTCCTATAAGCAAAGATGATATTAGTAACTCTTAAAAATTGTTATTATCATCAGCGTAGCTAGAAGAAGTATAGTTAGAGGGAACAGTTACAAACTGTATAGGATGAAATGTATATATATATATATATAACTAGGGGTAAAAAAGAGGATAATACTAAGAGAAATGGGAAAAGAAATAAAATTGGGTAATTTAATATTTCATAAAGAAGCATGGGGGGAGAGAGGGAGAAGACGAATATAATGAAAGGGTGAAAGTGGCTGGAAACAGTCTCCATGAAAATTTTAATCATTACAATGGGAAGGGTCAGGTTTAAATGGAAGGAAAACTTCCCACTCCAAATTCAATCATCAACATCAACACCAACACCAACACCAACATCATCATCAACAACACAGCCAGCATCAACAACATTTTCACCACTAACAACAACATCATCATCTACATCATCATCAACAGCAACATCATCATCATCATCATCAACATCAACATCATCAACATCAACATCTGGCCCAGGATAGATTTTTGCTGGGTGGCCTAATGTAATAGCATACTATGCAAAGTACTGAATGTGAGCCAAAAGACCTAAACTCTAGGTTGGATTGCCACTATGTGTCCTTTGGAGATAAAAGAAAGCCTTCTTTTTCCTGGACTCAAGTTTCCTCATTTATGTAATGGTGAAGCTTACCTGGACTCTTAATTAAATCAAAGAATAAACCAAGTTTCACCTGGAGGAAATTGAGCAGAGGAGACTTGAGATAGATATGACATATCCTATAGAGGTACGTAGAGATAATGCTTATAATAGAGGTGGATTAATAAATCATTTGTTTCTAATTGTGTGTTCAAAAAAACTGTATCGTTCTTTTAACATATTAATTATGATTCAGCATATAGAGAGACACTTTTGTCAAACACAATTTTCTGACCTTAATCTACTATTAATCAATGGAAAGAAGATTTTTGAATGCTTACTGGAGGGAGTGAGGAATTTCTCTCTCTTTGAATTTCTTTATCTTTTATAATTTAAAAGGATATATTATTTCTAAGAGAGGAAAAAAGAAAATTATGAAAAATGGGCTGACTAGTGAGATTTAATGTAACATCTAAATTTTGAGATGCTTCAACATTTGAATAAACTTTATGATTAAAAAGCAATTAGGAGAGGCAGAGTGTAGCAATCCAGGTATACATTAATCTGGATACTATTTTAAGAGTGCTCAAAAACTGACTCTTGTACTGCTCATGATTAATTTCTGTAACCTTGAGTTAAATTGAACCTCAACCTTGCCAAATTCCTAGCCCTTCCCTAAGGCTACACTCAAGAACACAGGTCAGTTATCTCAGTCTCCTTATTTTACCTAAAACAATCAACTAACATATGTATCAAATAACTGTAGATGCCTTAGGCCATATTGAACTCCTGATCTGGGTATTGTCTTTGAATTGGCAGTTTGTATCTCCTAATGATTACCTCTTAATGTTAATGTATCAAACCACTTGGCTCTCCCCTTCCCCCTACACTGTTGTAACCCCAATAAAAGTACCTATATGGCAACTGAGAAAAGAAGCTCTGAAACATGGAAGCTCTTAACCATCAGGGCTTCATCCAAGTAAACTCTGAACCACCTAAGCTCCTGAACCATCAGAGCTCCTAAACATGAAAGCTCTCGTCCATCAGAGCTTACTAGCTGTTGTAACACGGAAATGGCAGGGTAGAATTCACCACAGGGTGAGGCTTGACCCTATATCTTACAGGAATTCCACCCTGCCATTTCCATGTTACATTGTCTGTCTACCTTATGCAAGAACTTTCTATGCATGTCTTTATTCTTGCCTTATGTTCCTTTTCCCTTAGTCCTTAACCCATAACCCATTTTCACTCAGTCCTTGGTTCCCCTTTCTGAGTGTCCTACCCACTAGAAATCTTCGTGGAGCTGCTGAATGGCTACCCAGAGGAAAAGTGGGGAAGAGAAATGAAAGTAATGCAAGAAGAAAGGAAAGTGATGCAAGGAAAAATGAAAGTGATACAAGAAGAAATAGGCCAATTGAAAAAGGAGAACCAAAAAACAGAGGAAAATCAGGCCTTAAATATTGAATTGATCATCAAAAAAAAAATAATGATTTCAGTTTCCAGGAGTGGAGCCAAGATGCAGGAGTAACTAGAATAGCAGTGCCATTTCACCAAGGAAATCCTCTCTGACCAAGATTAAAATATTGCCACAAAACAAATTCAAGAGTGAAAGAACCAATAAGAAGACAATGAAACAACTTTAAAAAAAAGAAAAGAAAAACCCAAAATGTAGGCAGAGACCATTTGGGGAACTGAAGGAGAGGGGAGAAGAGATAGCAGGAGGCATAATAGCAAATGAAGAGCAAGCCAAGAGCAAACCACAACCCCTTCACCCCACCCCCACCCCACATCTGCTCTCACAGGTTCTCAACTTAAGCCCTAACAGTCAAACCATGAGATCCTACCAGGGTAAATAGTGGTGCAAGCCAACCCACACCCCTTGAAATTTCAAATCAGTGGAGAAGTCCTGAGTTCCAGCCCAGGGCAATCTGTGCTAAAGGAGGACAATCCACATGGACCCAGAGCAAAGCCAGAAATCCCAATCTGGGTTTGGGATGAGGACATAATCCATGGTTTGGGTGAGCAAACTGTTCTCAGAGAGAGCCTCCCTGGGATTTTTTTTGCCCAAAACTAAGGATGGAGCTACAGAAAAGGGCAATCGAGGGTGTGCCTGATTGAATCAAGAATAACTTGAGACCAAAAAGTTGAGCCTAAGCCTGAGGCTAAAATTTGACCAACCCCTGACCTGATCAAGTTCAGACTGAAATAAAAAACTTACACTCATGCCTGAGAAAAGTCCTTAAGCTGTAAGCATCTCAAGGGTCAATTGAATCAGCAGTGGGAGGGGACTATCAGAGCTCTCAGCCCTCAGACCATCTGGTAAACTAGTAATCCAAAAAATAAGCCAAAAATAGCATCAAGGAGGGAATGAAGTTTAAAAGGGTACCCCAACTTCTCAGAAAACAGAGCCTACCTATAATTAGATAGGAAAAATGAGCAAACAACAAAAAAAGCACCTAAATCTAAAAAATTGTTATGGAGAAAAAGAGAAAGGTACAGACACAGAAGGGGACAGTGAAAGCAAAGGAAACAAACCCAAAGTCCAAAAGAAAAATATGGATTGGAAACAGTCTGGAAGAGCTCAAAAAATACTTCAAAAACCAATTAAAGAAAAGTAGGGAAGAGAAATGAAAGTGATGCAAGAAGAAATGGGCCAACTGAAAAAGGAGAAACAAGAACTGATAGAAGAAAACTAGGTCTTAAAAATCATAAACTAATGATTTTATGAGAAATCAAAGAACAATAAAGCAGAATCAAAGGAATGAAAAAAAAACAGAGGAAAACATGAAATATTAAAAAAACTGATCTTGAAAATAGATCTAGGAGAGACAATTCTGAGAATTATTGGACTATCATAGCCATGATGAAGGAAAAAAACCTTGGATATCATATTACAAAAAAGTATCAAAGATAACTGCCCAGATATCCTTGAACAAGGAAATAAAATTGAAGTTGAAAAAATTCACTGATTGTCTCCAGAACGAAATCCTGAATTGAAAACTTCCTGTAATAGCTAAATTCAAAAGCCACCAAGCCAAGAAAAAAATATTTCAAGCAGCTAGGAAAAAAACGATTCAAACACCATGAACCTACAATCAGGATGACACAGGGCCTAGCAGCTTCTACATTAAAGGATCATAAGGCATGGAATATGATATTCAGGAAGGCAAAAGACTTGGGTCTACAATCCAAAGTTACCTATCCAGCAAAACTGAGTATATTCTTTCAGGGGAAAAACGGTCATTCAATAAGATAGAACATTTCAAAGAATTCCTGAGGAATACGCCAGACCTAAACCAAAAATTTGAATGCCAAATATGAGACACAAGAGAAGCCCAGAAAGGTAAATAAGAAAGAGAAAATTTAAGGGACTCATTAAGGTAAAAATGTTTATATGTCTAGAAGGAAAGAGGATTTCTATAATTCTCAAAAATTACTCTTAGCAATAGAGAAGATAGAAGGAATTTACTCAGGAAAAGAGTAGAAAAGTAAGCTGATTGTGATAATATAATATACATGATGATATATGATGACATGATATATACGTAAATGTGATTACATGGAATATGTATGTATGATATTATATGTATGCATATGAATAACATGTAAAAATCAATAAAGGGCTGAAAGAGATGCTTGCACTGAGAGAAAAGGGAAGGGACAGATAGAATGTGGTAAATTATATAACATAAAGAGTTGAAAAAAAAATCAATACAGAGAAGGGAGGATAAGAGTGGTGACAGGCAATGCTTAAATTTTACTTACATTGTAACTGGCTCAGAGAGGGGAAAACAAGTATACTCAGTAGGGTATAGAATTCTATCACCCTTCAGAGAAGTAGAAGGAGAACAAGACAAGGGGGGGTAATTGAAGAGAGAGGGAACTGTGGGGGTGACAAAATGCAAAATACTGGTGAAGAAGAACAGAGAGAAAAGGGAATAGAACAAGATCTAAAGAGGATAATAGGATGAAGGGCAATATACAGGTAATAATCATAACACTGAATGTGAATGGGATGAACTCACCCATTCAAGATAAAGGTATTTATTCTCTAGTGTCAACAGCTTGATTCCCTACCAGCTCTATTTCAAAGTATATATGTTTGCCCCGGTATCTCAGGGACATATTCTCCTCTGTGCCATCTCTTCTTTGGAGAAATGAAGGGGATGTCGTTTTAACTTAGTTCATACATATTATTGTTCTCACCAAACTCAAGTCCAGATTTAGCTTGGGTCGAGAAGGTCATTATTTACTCCTTGATGCTTGACTAGCTGCAAAACCAACCCTGGAACTGAAGGGCACTAAAGACCCTTGAATTCTAGAACATTGGGATGCTGAGTTGCCCTCTGAACTTTTGAAACTAAAAAGGTCATGCAGAGTCTATTCCCTTCACATGGAATAGAAAAAAATGAAGAGGCTAAGGGCCAGGAACTATTTCTTGGGTTGCATGGTCTCAAAGAAAGAGAAAGCCTTAATGGTCTTAACTTTTTCACTTACAGTATCAGTGCTCACCAGAGACTATGAATTAAGGAGTCACTGAATAAAGCCAAGGCAAAGAGAAGGGAACAGAAGCCAACAGGACTCTTTGAAAGTTTCTGTAGCCAAGCAAAGAGCCTCCTCTTCACCAAGTGGCTAGCCATTCCAAGGAACTTCCCTACATAACTCTCCCATAAGGGTTCTTTCTAGCTTCTCCACATGGGGAAGTTGTATCAGTTGAACAAGGGTCTGCATAGAGCTTCTTATTTTTGTCTGCCTATAAATGACTACAAAATGCAAAAAATTCAGGAGTCAATCTACCAAGTTACACTTAAGGCATTTTAGAAGACTTACAGAAATATTCTATAGAATATTGGTGTTTTAAAAATAATTTAAATAGCGGCACATAGTAGGTACATAATGTATATTTGACTGAATGGAATGTTTTCCATTGTTCATGGGGCCATGACAGTATAATAAAGAGCATAATCCTACTTAAATTAATCTACAGACAATGTTAAACAGTTAAAACAGCAAGAGAAAGTACCAAAATTCATTTGGAAGAATGAAAGATCTAGATTCACAATGGAAACAATCAAAGATATAGCAATGATGCAAAAATAGCACTTCTAAACCTCAAATTATAGCACAAAGCAGTAATCATCAAAACTATTTATTTCTATGTAAAACAATATAAAAGTAAATCAGTGGAACATTATATATATATATATAAAATCAAAAATAATTTAACAGCAATGACCTAAGATTTTCTAAATCAGTAAATAAATTACTTAGGAAACAACTCCCTCTTTGACAAGAACCAATGGAATAACTATTAAATAATTTGGCACAAATTAGGTTTAGTACAGTAGCTGACACCATATATAATTATACCACAATAAATTCTAAAAGAATATAAAACCTTAGTATTAAATGTCACACCATTAAAAAATCTAAGAGAGAAGCAAAACAGGTAATTTCATGATTAGGAATAGTGGGAGAATGCCTAATCAAATAAAATATCAATTTTACCTCAAAATAAAAAGGATGGTCATTTTAATTATTTAAAACTGTAAAGATTTTGTATGAAACAATTAATATAAGTTATGATATAAAGGCAAGATATTCATTTAGGAAAATTCATTGCATCTAATATTTATTTATGACAAAAGATTTATATCAAAGATATATAGAAAATACAAATATATGATAAAAAATATTTCCCACTAAATACCTGATGAAAGAACATAAACAAATACTCTTGAAGGCTAAATCACAAACTTTTTACAACCACATGAAACAATGTTCCAAATGATTGTTTTTTGTTTTTGTTTTGTTTTGTTTTTAACACAAAGTTTAATCTCCCACTCAGCAAATTGTCAAAGATAACAATGGCTGGGAATAAACGGTTGAGGGAGTTGTGAAAAGACAGGAACACAAATACATTGTTGGTATAAGTTGATTGAGCCATTCTAAAAAGCAATTTGGAATAATATTAATCTAACAAAATAATTAAATGTCCATGTCCTTTGACTTAAATGTGCCAATGCTAAGCATACTGCACAAAAAAGGTCAAATATGAGAGAGATGGGCAGACAGACAGAGACAGACAGAGACAGACAGACAGAGACAGAGGAGGAGAGAAGAGGAGAAGAGAAGAGGGTAAAGGAGAGGAGAAGAGGGGAGAGGAGAGGAGAGGAGAAGAGGGGATGGGAAAGGAGGGTAGGAAAAAAAAAGATCCAATAAATACCAAAATCTTTATAACAGCATTTGTGAATGAGCAAAGAACTAGAAACAATTTAAATGTTCATTAATTGGGAAGAGCTAAATAAAAGTCTAACATTAATAGGATGTTTTCCTGCAATATAAGAATAAATGAATGCAAAGAATACAGTATCAAGGCACCCTGAGAGTGAAACAGGAGGAAGCACAGATCAAGGCAAATCAAGCCACTCCCTTGATGACCATTTCCTCCCTGACATTAATGGAAACAGCCTAGGATCCTGAACCCACGAGTTTGGGGAATACAAATGTCTTAGGCAATGGTAATGGCTGTTTCCCCATAACCATCATTCTGTGAAGCAGCCTGGCAACAGATCCTGCAGGTGCTACAGCCACAGTTATTAATGTCCCAGAAAATAATATTCTTGCTACCAAAATCCTTGGCACTGGCAAACAGATCAGTATCAGAAACAATTATGATCTTTGTCGGTGGAAATGACATTTAAAAAGATGCATTGCCATCTGCTATGTTACTGTACCATAAGTCACAAGAGACCTTTCCATCTGACTGGCAGATAAAGCCTTCCGTGTACATTGTCTCCATTAGAATATGAAGTCCTTATGGGCAAAGACAACTTTGCTTTAGAACTCATACCCCCAGTGCTTAAAAAAACGCACTGTACATACTAAGCAAATAATAATGCTGTATTTACCCATTTGACCAACAGTGAGAAGCATAGGAAGATTTGTATTAGGGGATGCAAAGTGAAGTTAGAAGAACCAAGAAAATAAAACATGCAATGACTACTCCACTGCAAATGTATAAAGAGCAACTAAAACAGGGATGGTGGGGTGGGACGAGGGTTGTGAGGGAGGACTATGTAATTACCCTGCTCAGCACTAAAAAGAGAGGAGAAAATGTACTGCTACCTTCTGTGCAGAAGTGGGGGACTATGAGTGTGAATAACTTATTTATATGATATCAGATGCAATTGATGGAATGATTAGTTCTAGGCAGCTAGGTGGTAGAGTGAATATAGTTCTGAACTTGTGGTCGGGAAGACCTAGTTTTAAATCCTGCCTCAGATACTTATTAGTTGTGTGTGATCCTGGGTAAGTCATTTAACTTTTGCCTCCCTCAATTTCATCATCTGTAAAATGGAGATAATAATATCTCCAAGGACTGTTGTGAAGACAAAATGACCTATCTTTAAAGTATTATATAAAAGTTAGCTTTATTATATTACTGAACTGCTTTCTTTTTTTTTTCTTCTTAATTTCTAATTCTTTGTTATTAGAAATGGTTTCTGAAGAGTCAAATGGGCTATATTTGCAAATGAAATTGATAAAAATATAATGGAAATTTGTCATGTTTCTTACATAGTATATTAAGGTACAAAGTACATAAATGTTCAAATTAGCTATAAAATCTGTTGAGTATGCCCATGTCTATATTATCAATGATAACCATCAGTTTTCTTCTTCATATGACGGTCTCTAAAATGGCAAAGCAACTTTCTCATGCCCCTTACCTATAATAAACACATAACTATGAAAAATATGACAAATTAATATTAATAAAAAATTCCTATTTCTTAAAGAAAAATTAGGTTTTCCAAGTATCAAAAATAGGTTAAGAGGCCTTTGGTATGGCTCATCTTACCACCTTTGGCCTTTATTTGCAATCTGTCCTTTTCCAGACTCCCAGTATGTTCTCAATTGGACCTCTATCATTACATTAGTCTTGAAGTTGAAAGGAGTTTTTCTCTCTTCAAAATGGCTTTCAAAATCAAATATGACCTAAAGATCACTTCAAATATAGTCTAGCAGCTTGAAGCAAGACTGAGACCAAAATATCATAACCTACTCCTTTAGAAAACCAGGATGATGACAAGAGAATATGCCTAAATGATGATATAACCATGCCTTTTATTTGTATGAAACTTCACAATTTTCAAAACATTTCTACCCCCATCATCTCATATAATCCTCACAATGACCCTGTTAAAATCATATCCTAGGATCACAGACTTAAATAAGCAGGGGAAGTTTGATTACCCTATTTTACCAGTGAGGAAACTCACATTTAGGGAGGTCAAACAATTTTCCCAAGGTCACACATGTAGCATATTAAGAATAAGGAATGGATCTGAAGAGTTCTGACTCTTTAGCCATATTCTTAGGGTTCCACAAGGCTTCTTCTCATGGCAGAGAGAATCAGGACCTACTATGTGCTAGGCCTGTGCTAAACACTTTACAAATATTTTCTCCTTTGATCTAAATAATGGCAGACATGTAATAACCACAGAATAAAATCAAGCCTTGCTGCTTCATGTTGCTAGCTGAGTCACAGTAAGTGACAACTCAAAAAGCTATGTTTAGCCACATATAATTCATTCCAAAGGATTTATGTAGCTATCTGAGCATTACTGAATCAGTCTGAGGATTCTGATGTGTTTTAAAACTGAGACAGGGGTCAATGTTGTATACAAAATAAAATATATGGGTAACTATCAAGCGATTGGAGAATTTTATGTTCTGAATTAATTCATTAACTAGTATATAATGGAGAAATGTTTATTAGATGATTATATGATTTTGCCAATTAAAAACTGGTTATATGGCTGAATTCAAAGAATTATTAATGGTTCAGTGTCACCATGACTAGAGGTCTTCAATATTTCCCCAGGATCTATGCTTGGCTTTCAGCTGTTTAGCATTTTATCTATGATTTGAATAAAGGCATAGAAGACAGCCTTATCATATTTACAAGTATCATAAAGCTAGAAGGGATAGTTAATATCATTTATAGCAAGAGAGGAGCCCAAAACATCTTGTTCAGAAAGAGCTTTGGAACCTAGACTCAATCCATCATTCTCTCAAAATGTATTTATTAAATAAATGCCTACTATGTGACAGGTAACTAGGTGGCACAGTGGATGGAGCACCAGACCTGGAATCAGGAAGACTCCTCTTCCCGAGTTCAAATCTGGCCTCAGACACTAGCTGGGTGATTGGTAAAGCCACTTAACATGGTTTGCTTCAGTTTCTTCATCTGTAAAAAGAGCTGGAGAAGGAAATGGCAAATCACTCCAAGATCTTTGCCAAGAAAACCACAAAAGAGTCATGAAGAGTCAGAGATGACTGAAAACCTACTCAACAACAGCATCTTATATGACAGGCACTCTTCTACTTTATCGGGGTACAAATACAAAGAATGAGATTTCATATAAACTCACATTTGGATTTGAAAAGTCAGTTTCACAAGCACACATGTCTGAAAATCGTCCCCATTTTTGATGCTATTTACATGTCCTGGGACAAGTTCCTGAACTTCCCTGAGTCTCAATTTTCACTGGAAAAGAAAAGGATTGGATTAAACGGTCTCTCTTCCTACTCTATGATTTTATGATGGCAAAAGGCAGGGGGACGAGTGAGTAGACCACAAGCTCATTATGAGTCAGTAGAATGATGTGGTGATAACAACCACTACAAAAATTGACTCCATGACAAACTCCACATGTTACCATGTCACTTTCTTGACTAAACTGAGAGCACCTTCAGTGGGTCATTTATACAAATCTGGTCTTAGAGGTTTATAATTATTGATCTTACGAATTGCCAAAGACAATGCTATGAAAGCTCATCTTTTCAGCTTCTGAAAGACCTCATAACCAAAACAGAAAAGAAAGCTGAGATCCTGAGAACAGATTGAAATCTTTTTATAAAACTTAGCTGTACATAGGTCTCATGTAAATTGAAATACTCCTGGAATTGCACATATCAAATGGGTTTTTGATGTATACTTAGCAAACACCAACACTCAAAATACACTATAAAGGCACCATTAAAAAACCCACCAGGATCAAATTCGATCTTCAGCTTTTGGATGCCAAGAGGGAAGGGCTATGGTTGATCCTTGCTTTTGTGATGTCCTACCTACGTGAGAACTTACCTTATATAACTGCAGATACAAATGAAGCTGAAGCAATTGAGTCATTCAGCAACATCAGTACAGTAGCTCCACTTACTGAATTCTGAGTCTAGTCTAAACAATACATTTTTCAGCCATAATGGCTTCAGTGTAAGCCAAAATGAAGCTCAGAAGGATTCAGTTACATTTACCTCTGGTTCATATTAGCCTCCAAAATGCTGAGTTCTTCATTATTTTTAAAAGAAATTCTCTTAATATTAAAAATATTTCTTTGAAAATGTATATATATCCATATAATCATATATGTGCATACATAATTAACCTGGTAGCAATTGGCTTTCTTATGAAGCTGAGAATTTAGTTGCCTTGGGCCTAATTAAGGAAGAAATACATATGTATGTATGTAACTATATGTATATACACATCCACATACATATACATCATAATTTGGCATATTGTGGAATTTTTCATTTTTATATGATTCTAAGCAAACATGAATGGTGGGAGTGGGGGCATTTCAAATACATTTGTGTTTGTAGAAAAAAGAACCGAAGTTCTCCCTACTCTACCCCCTTCTTCAATCAGTAAATGGTAGTTTGGATCCATGATCTTTCTATAGTCTCTTCCACCTCAAATAATTGATGCCTGTATTATACATTAAACATTTCAAGGAAGCATAGGAATTTCTAAATCTGTCTGCTGATATATACCAAGCTCTCAAACTTGATCATTTTTATTCCTTCCAGAATTCTAAACTGACAATTAACTTTATGACAATCAGATTATTTTATTAGTAACTTAATAGTAAATATTAATTAAATAATAGTGATAATTTTCTTATAATTACTCATGTTTATAATTTTGCATTTTGTAATATATGCAAAATATTATGCCATTAGTGTAGAAAATCCTTCTCCTGATGGACTCTTTGAAGTATCTATAACTTATGTAAATCTTAAAAGAGTTAACCTGACTCAAAAAGAGGTCAAGGATCTTCTCACGAGTCACACAATATTGTCAGAGGAAGATTTTTAATTCATGTCTTTCTGACTCCAACATCAGAAGAAAATTCACTATGCTACATTTCCTCCAATAGATAAAATAGTTATGAATCAATCTATCTTCCCAATAGGGCTAAGAATAATATTCTTGGTTATAAATTCTTTAATGAAAAGGACGCTGGCTTTTCCTTTATGCCTCCAAAAGTGGTTTGGCACAGTGCCTTAAACACAATAACCTCTTAAATGTCTTGAATGAATGGAGTGAAATAATATTTATCATTCAATGATCCATATGCTATTTACTTACACCATTCACTATTTACTATTTGAAATCTTCTAGGCATCTCATTTAGAAAACTGATATAGAAAAACTAGAAACACGAAAGCAATCAATTTACATTGAATATAATCAATAAAGGCTACCACTTAATACAATTTTCTGTAAACAGCTTGTACTGGGACATTAAAAATAGTCTTCTTTACAGTATATAGCTACAGGAAGGTATATCTGCTGCAAAGGAACAGTGCCAAAGAAACAATATTCTCACCCCAAAAGTGAGTGAAAAATTGGTCAGTTTGTAATAATACAGAAAGGACTCTGGTTCTCCCACTCCTACTCTGTCTCAGACAGCCTTCCTATCATGGAGTCATACCCTTATCCCCTGACTAGAACCATCAGCCTTTTCTGGAATTTTTCTCATTGTAAACTTCTGATTGCCATGCGACCTTGTAGACTGGAATCTCGCTTTCCATAACATCAGCACTGGAAGGAAAGTATTCCTGACTTAGTGGGACTTTGCACTGCTCTGTAAAACAACAGTTTCTCTCCCAGAATCCTCAGCTTCCCAGAGGTATTCAACAAGGAAAGGAAGAATGATTACAGTTTGGTGTAATAATGAACAAGTCCTAAATATGGCTCAGTAACTTGCCCAGTCATATAACAAGCAACTGGTAGAACTCACAGTGAATCTATGTCTTCTGACTTCACAAACCATTGCTCTTTCTTTGGTAAAATCCACATTACCCTCTAAAAGAGGGGGTAGGTAGTAGGGAGGACTAAACCAAGGGCAAATAATTGTAAATTATAATAGGAAGTGTTATTGTTCTATAATATATAATTCTTCAGGACCCCATTTAGGGTTTTCTTGGCAAAGATTCTGGTGTCATTTTTCAGTTCATTCTCTAACACATTTTACAAATGAGGAAACTCAGGCAAACAGACTTGCCCACGATCAAATATCTAGGAGATAATACCAAATTTGAACTCATCTTCCTCACTGCAGACCCAACACTCTCTGAGACATCTTGCTGCCTTTTGACTGTCTAGAGAAGGGATATTTTATTTAGTAGGCAATAAAACACATACACACACACACACATACACACACACACACACACACACACACACACACACACACAACAGGAAGTAGAAACCTGTAAATTTGCAGGTGAATATGGACAGTGTAAACCACAAGCATTAACTCAAGGAAGCCAGCTCCCTGAGTGGGCTAGGTTAAAATATAACTGGGAAATGTTTAAAAAGTAAATAAAAATACAATAGGGCAAAATGTTAATTTGTAATTTTCTAAGTCAATATGTAGTCTACCCATTTCTATTTGAGTTTTATATCATTAGTATAAACAATGCCTATACATCTATTTCTCAGACAACCAACAGCTTTTCATTTTATTTTAGCCTTGAGAACTCACAAAAATTCTCCTTTTTGAGGGTCTTCCCCAAGTTCATTATCTAATGTCCTTTTCACTGCAATTCACCCAACTGATGTAACAAATTGCAATGAATGCTGGGCTGGTCCAAAATTAATTCCTAGATAAAAATGAAGAAATTCTGAAAGTACATGCTCTCAGGAACTTCAGAAACTCCCTTTTCAAATCAGGCCACCTGGACATAGCTGTGTCTCAAAACTCTTTGGGCTGTATATCTAACTCCTAAATGTCCTGATGTATTTAAGTGTAAATAGCCCCACAATCAAGAGGTTCAGCCTATTAGTATTAGTTCAAATAGTGAACCCATTGGTAGGGTGCCCAGCAAAAATTTCAAAAAAAGGATGACTCCTTGCCTTTTATTAGTTGCATATGAAAACATGGCTTACCATCCTAGAGTACAGGGTCCATTTGGGTAGAATTGCACCAAAAGCTAACAAATATTTATGCAGTTCTTGTATGTAAATGTAGCATTTTCTTAGGGGCTTTGTTTGGGTGTCAGTGCAAGGGAGGATGTAAGATTAGATAACTCAGTAATAAATTCATTCTTTTTTATTCCTTAGAAACACAAATTCTCTTTAAATTGTCAAACCCTCTAAAACAAGTAAAAGAACCATTAGGTTTAATGGTACATGAATTCAGATTAAAGAGTCTAATGGGTCCAGTAAAAAAGTATCTCATTTAGTAAAAGTGTCTAATAAAAAACTATCAATACTATTCAATTACATTTTCTAGGGCAGTTTCATGATGATCAAAATATATAAAACATGTCCTTAATCTATAAAGTAATTTACAAAATACTGAATATTTTCATATATTTAAATGCACCAGTATTAGGCAGGGTGTCAGCAGGTCCAGTATTTTTTTAATACAGGAAAATAAATGTCTATTATATTCCAAAGCAAATTAAAAGAAGAGTCAGAGAGAAACAGAGAGACAGAGAGAGACAGAGAAACAGAGAGAGAGAGAATTAAAAGGTGTAGTGGATAAGAAAAGTGGACCTATAGTCAGGAAATGTAGTTTCAGAAACTAAATACTCGTGTCACCCTGGGCAAATCACTTAACTGTTGTTTACTTCATTTTTCACAACTGCAAGATGGAGATACTAATCATACCTACCTTCTGTTATGAGGATAAAATGAGGTAATCTTTACAAAGTGCTTTGCAAACAACAAATCACTATCTAAATGATAGCTATTATCAGAAATAATACACCAAATACAAAAATAATCATTTTTATTAACCAAATTGTATATAATTTCAAGATTTGGGGGCAAGATATGGAGAATACTTGGAAGCTAATATTCTGATGCACTTGATAAATAATACTAATGAGTTTCACATTTTTGAAGTTTCATGGTTTGCTACTGAATCTTTTAATTTTACCAAACTGAGCAATAATATTGTGCACTTCATGATTCATTTTGATAAAACTTACAATTTTTTGTCCACTTTAAGTGGGCAACCACAATCAGTAATAACAAGGTTTGTTCTAATCCTTTGGAAATCCATATAAGCAGGCTTGGAAATTCATGGGAAGTTAAATTTTCTCTCCCAATCTCCAGGAGTGTGTTCTAAAACCCTTTATGATGCCTACTTGAAAACATGAACCTTTGCACCTTCTTCCCTAACTCAAAGGAGCTTCAGTGGATTGCCTAAGACAATGAAATCATGGAATCATAAAATCAAAGAACCGAGAGGGAACTTAAGGGCGGTCTCATGCAAGACCCTCATTTTAGAGATGAAGCTGAGGTCCAGAAAGGCAAAGTAACTTGCCCAGATCAAAAAACAAAGAGTAGAGATGACATTGAATCCAAGATCTCTTCTATTACATCCAATATTCATTCTACAATAACATTCTGAACTACTTCCTATAACTCCATCACATCTGGTCCCAAAGAATCCAGATATTTTAGGTTATGTTTCATTTACTGTATGATCCAAAAGTGCCTGAAATATTACTAATCAAACTTCCTTCAGGAACACAAGTAGCTTCTAAATCACAGCTAGAGGTATAAGTGGAATAAAGCACAGGGTTGCTCTTAATTTCATATTAGAATGCTTTAATTCATATTTCCTTCTGAGGTTTGGGATCTGTTTTAAGTTCTTCCCTTCCTCTTTCCCTCACCATCCTCTCTCCCCACACATACACATACTTTCTTATCCCAAAAATGACTGGGGTAAGGAGAAAAAGATAGAAACATGGAAGGTCAAGGATAAGGCAGGAGGCAAGAGGCAGGAGACAGGAGCCAGGAGGTAGTAAAAACCATCCCATTTTCTTTCCCCTCCACAATAAAAAAAAACAGTCTATTTAAGTCCCAAATCTATTCAAACTCCTGCCTCATCTAATGAGCAGGCTGTCAACTAAGATCCAAATTAAATGCCTGCTGATTGATTAATCTTCCATTTTAACTTTTATTTTAAAAAGAACTTAATAAGTTTGTTTAGTGTTTAAGCAAAGACATAAAAACGACTTATCTGTTAACAGTTAGCAGAACAAGAAAGTAAGCCTTTCCTTATGACTTTTTTGTGTGTCATCAAAAGCCAAGTGTTTTATATTTCACCTTCAAAAAGTTAAAATTTCCTTTAAAGTAGTGCATTTCAGAGAAGGAAGAAAACTTGCAGATGTGACTTTAATACTGAATTTTCTCTTGATTTTCAGAGAGATATGACATTAACATAATGAAAGCCCATATGTTCTCTTTTGGTATGAATTCTTACCCTCTGTGACACTTGAAGTACTCTCCATAAATCAATGGGCAGTTCACTTTCAAATTATGAATCACTTTATGAAATAAATATTTGCTAACATAGACCTGAAGACAAAGAGGAAAATTTGATTTGTATAATAAATATTTATTGAGTAATCCACTGTTAATATTCTAAATAATAGGAATGAAATTCTATCCTATAAAGTTTTCAATGTATGTGTATTAGACCATATTAAGTCAAAGTCAACAATAATAAATTAAGGTAATTAAATATATGTCTTATAATAACAACAGTATTGCATTTAGCCACCCCATTACTTCTATCCCCAGGACAACTTAATCATAATACCTTTATTCTCTTTAAATTTTATATTTAAACTATTTCCAAATAAAACCCTCCTTTAGCAGCATAATTGTCTAAAATGACCAAACTGTTTCCTGATTTTCCTAGGGTGCTATTTTTATAATGACATTAGAATCACTCAGGCACTTAGGGAAACTCTTGAGCTAGCATTTAAAAAAGAAAAAATATATCCTTGGTTAATCACCAACTTTTCTTTATAGTTTGGCAGAAAGAGCATAGAACTTGAGTTTGAGTGGCTGTCCTCAAATCCTAACTATGGTACTTTCTACCTACGTGACATTTGGCAAGTCATTTCACCTCTAAAGATTTCAGATTCTTCATTTATAAAATGAGGGGGCTGTAAAAGATTACCTCAAAGGTTCCTTCCCACTCCAACATTCTAAGATTGTACATAAAACCAAGGAACTTACTATTCAGAGGAATATATCCCTATAGAAAAGTCATAGTCCTGAAATATAATTGCTTTTGTTTCTTTGTTTTCCTAGTATAAATTCCCAGGATTAAGAAGAAACAGGACTGGCTCTGGAGTCAGAGAATCTGAATTCTAATCTCACTTCTGATTCTCTCTACCTATGAGACACTGGACAAATCATGTATCTCCCTTTGGTTTCAGTTTCCACATTTGTAAAATGTAGTTAAGACTATATGATTTCTTAGGTTTCTTCTAGCACTAGAAACATGATCCTATGATACACATTTCCATATGGGTTTTAATGAGGTTGATCTCCTTTGGACTTGATGGAGTAAGAGGAAAAAAAATTATAAAAAATGTTCTATGGCTCCCTGTTGTCTATGAAAGTTCAAACTCCTTATCCCAGCCTTCCTTTTCAACTGTATATCCCAAATATGTATAAACATAAATTAAAAATTTTGAAAAAAACACAAGATTAAATTTTTTCTTAAACCATGAATTAAAGGTCTAATCAATACGACTCATGCTTAGACCCTTGCTAGTACTGCCTAGGTCTGCCTTTCCTCTCCCTGTTCACTTCTAGGCCTCAACTATCAAGATTCTACCTTTAAAGCCCAACTCAAATGCCACCTACAACCTACTTCTTCAGTATTATTTCAAACTACTCTCATCATCAACTCCATTTCAACCAAACTATACTATAACCTTTACTCAAAGCATTCAGAAAGCTGTATCTCTCTGCCCCATCTAACCCAATGCTAGATCTCAAAAGAACTAGAAGTTGGGCTGAATTAAGTTAGAATTCAAAGTAAATGTAAAGTCTCACCTTAGATTCAAGAATTCAATGTCACAAATACAATGTGGTTACACACAGTGTAGTAGGGGTGTTAGTAAACTACAAACTTAATATAAATTAATGTGTGATAGACATCCAATAAAGCTAATGTGCTTTTAGGTAACATTGAGGCAATTTACAAAACTGCTGTAGTCTGACCTAATCAAACCCCATTATGAGTATTGGGTTCACTTCTAGAGACTACATTTTAGAAAAGATAAACTATGGAGCATCTGGAAGATTTAACCAGTATTGGGAAGGTCATTAATATAAAATTGTGTGGATTAGTTGAAGGAATTGAGGGAGTGTAGGCCAGAGAAAAGAAGACCTAGTGAGAAATGATAGCTATCCCAATATTTAAAGGCCTACAATCATGCTGTTTGGCACTGGAAGACAGAATTAGGAGCAATGGGTAGAAGTTGAAAAGAGGCAAATTTATGTTTGATATAAGGAAGAATTTCCTTACAACTAGAGCTAAGCAGAAGTTAAACAGGACAGCTCAGTGTTCTCTCCTCACCAAATGACTTCCAAAAAAAGCTAAGTGACCACTTCTTAAGTTTATAGTGATGTTTCTTGCTCAGGTGTGTTGAATAATTTGGTTTCTGAAATACTTCTGAAGACTGAGATGCTATAGTTCTTCCAAAAGAAGATCTTTCTGATCTCTGATCATCCTTTATGGAAATATTCTCTCCTTGCTCTACATACCTACAGTAATGACCTAATCAAGACTTTATTCTTCTCACAAACCATAAAGTCCTTAGGAGTAGGGAAACTCTTAGCCATTTTCATGTATTGCACAGAATCTGGAAAAGTACACTGCCCATTTTAAGCGTTCAGAATGTATTCATGAAGGACCTTAGCAGTCTCTTAAAACCATAGAAGAGAATCAAATACCTTCCAAGAGAAAGACCTTCCACGAGCAAGTGCTTGTGTTTCCCTCAATTTCTGAATTTTGCAGAACACACCTGCTTATTTTATTCTAGTGGAAAGACCACAGGTGAAGTTTTTCAGGAACAACCCAGAGTGTTCAGGAAAAGGAATGTGTCCACATTGAGCCCCAGACCAAAAGTAACTCCAAACTCTTTACCTAAGTGGTACTAAGATATGGTGATACTTTTTTTTTAATTCCCTAATCTCTCACCCACCTAGACTAAGAGATCCTGGGTGCTATGAAAGAAAGAAAAGACTACTATGGAGAAGTGAGGTAGAGGAAGGAAGGAAAGGGTGGGGGTGGTATTTATGTCATAATTATCACAAAGAGATAGAAATTAAAGAGACAGAGACTGAGCCAGAGACTATGACAGGAACAGAGACAGATTTATATTTACATAAGAAGCATACCTACGGATATCCCCAAAGACAGACAGACAGGCAGATGCAGAGACTGACAGACAGGAGGGACAGGACACACTTGCGTTTGAAATCATTCATACCCCCAAATCCAGGACGCAGTCTGTTGTCATAACCATCGAGTAAACTGTCCAGGATGCGGGTGAAATTCTCTGGTCGTAATTTCTCCTCCTTTTTGGGATCTCCTGGGGGTTCGTTTAAACTGCACCACAAAAACCAACAAAAACAACAAAAATGTATGAAATACAGAAAAGGATAACTGAAAGATATAAGGAATAATGAATTGATTTTTCAAGGGTCAAAGCCCTTCACCTGAAGCATTATTGGAAGAAGCTGAGTGGGGGTGGGGGAGTGGGAGAGGAATGAGTAAATGGGGAGGAGGTGAAGTGATGGGAAAAAAAAAAAAAAGAAAGAAATGGTCAAACTGGGAGCCCTCTCTCTGCAATCCTCTCCCCCTACCCTCCACACATGCACACAGGCTCTTTCCCCTCATTCCCTCCGGTTATCCCTTTTACCAGGTGCCAAGAAAGGTTCGGTTCAGTCAGAGTCCAAAGCTCCGCGTGGGTGTCCTGGGAACTAGCTGGCCACTGGGACCCCCTGCACCCTACGCCCCCAGGCCCTCAGGGAAGTACTCACCAAGCCGCCAGGCACAGGAAGTGCAGGAGGGTTAAACTGACCCCGGAGGACATCGTGGTTCCTGGCTCCTTCTTGGTAGAAACCATCTTTGCAACATGCCATACTTTAAGCCGGTTCACGATCCTCGTCTCGCAAATGCCTAGTCCAGGGAGCGGAGAGATCACACAGCGGTTGGCACCCGCACGGGCACACACACACACTTGCTGTCACGCTCACACTCTGACACACTCACCCAGCGCGCTCATCACTGGAGGAGCGTGTGTGTGTTTGTGCGATGGGGGGTTGGGGTCCGGGTGGGAGGGGAAAGCAGGACCTGATTTTTATGGATAGCCTTTTCTAGAAAAAGCTTAAATGGGCATTGATAGGTGCCCACCTCGGTACCCCTCCCATTCCTTCCCCCTAACTGTCCAGGCTGCGCAAGTTTGTCTGAACCTTCAACTCTGGGGAGGAAAAAAGAGGAACATTCCCCACCCCCTATTCCTAGCTCCCTCTTTAATCCCAACCAACCCCACCCCACCCCACCCCCACACACACCTCCATTAATCCTCTTCCCCAAGAGATGGATTGTGTTTTTGCCAAAAAAAAAAAAAAAAAAAAAAAAATGTAGGGTGTTTGACGAGGACTCTTTCTTAGGGCAAGTAAAGAGGTGTCAGGGCGGGGGGCGGGGTTCTTTTACCTCCCCCTCTTCCGCTTCAATCCCAAAAAACCAAATCAGTTGAGAGGGTTTAGGGGCAGAAACTCCGGATCTACCACCTTCAAGGATTTGGGGAGAGGGGCGAGTCAGCTCGTTGTAAAGGGGTAAAATTCCATGGAACGAACCCCAATTTATGACTCAGATACGGTGACTGGAAAATAAGCTCGAGCCTTCACTCTTCATTTGTAAGGCAATTGCTTTAATAAAACTTAATTCCTCTACTAATACTCCTTCCCTCCCCACCAATATTGCCTTGCTTCCTTCCATCCTTCATGTCCCTCCCCCACCATCACTTTAACCGCCCCACTCCAACCCCCGGGCCTGGGGGCCTTGGGAGGGAGAAGAAAGGGGACGCCTACTGAAAATTACTTTGACTTCTTTGCAACCCTCTTGCTGAATGACGCACACTTGCTTTCAGACCTCCCCTTCACTTTTATTCTCCTCCTAAAAAAAAAAAGATGAAGGTTCTTTGGCTACATTCTAACTGCTCTGGAAAGTTTAAAAATAAAGTGGGACTAAAATGTATACCTGCTCTGCTAGTGTTTCTTCTGTTTGTTCTCTGATTTAAAACCAGGTGGGGAAAGATGTGGAGCTAAAATGAACAGGTTATAGGCAAATCATGATGGCTTAAATGGCCCCGTGGCTGCTGTGCTAAAAATAAAGAGAGCACCTCCACCCAAATCCATATAAAATAGTTACTTGCTCTGATTTGCTAAACATTAAGAGCAGAAAGGAAAAAGGCTGGGGTTTGGGGGTAGGGAGGGGGAGAGGTCGTGTGGCTTACTGGTTTGCTTATGCATGTGTTGGTTTTCCTAAGGTGAAGCCTAATTCAATGACCCAAATAATTTTCATTATGCAAGGTCTTTAGGATCATGCCCCAGTTAATGTGCCCTCTTTAAGGGGCTTTTGTTGGTACATGTAGAAACATACTCAATTAGAACCTGGTCTTTCATCACTTTGGGGAGGACAGCATTCCATACAAACAATCCCTTCTTCCCCACTTCACCCTATCTCCAGATTTAACTAGAAGTAATATATTTTATAAGTTCTAGCACACAATAGGCAATCCATAAATGTTTGTTTAATAGAAGTGTTGAATTTTAATATGGAAATTCAAACCAAGTCTAATGAATAAGAATTCAAGTACAACCTTAGTTACCAGTCTGCCCTGAAAAGAATTGTAAATTGGTTAGTTTTTTTCAGTCTTTCATGGCTGAAATGTTCAAAATTGCCATCTGCTTGAAATCTAATTGTATTTTATTTAATTTCTCCAAATATTATTCAGTGTTTTCTTTGATAACAAGCCAAAATGTCAATGCATTTTTGCTAAACCCCCTGTATCTGGAAAGCTATCTGAAAAAATAAACTAGAAAAATTAAGAAATGTCTTTGAGGGAAATAGCTAGTTTATTACAGTTAAATTAGTTTCTCAGATGTCACTGTTGAATGAAACCTCTTATGAATCCATTTCAATTCTTTCACTTTATTCTCCTTTTTTTCTACAGATTCTTTGTCACTAAATTACAAAATTTGAGTGTTCCAAAGGACCTCAAGGACCCTCAGATCCAACTCATATGCAAAAGGAATCCCTATGCTAATATACCTGACAAATGGTCTTTTGTTGGAGTCCAAGGACCATCTTTATAAGGCAGCTTATTCTACTTTAAGACACCTAAAACTGTTTGCAAGTTTTTTGTTTGTTTGTTTTCCTTAATATCAAGTCTAAACTAGAATCTTTGCGATTTCCAATAATTGCTGCAGGTTCTGCTCTCATGGGTCAAAACAGAATAGGATATTTTCCTTACATAACAGACATTCACATATTTGAAGAAGTTATCATGACCTGTTGAGTCTTCTCCAAGCTAAACAAGCTCAATTCCTTAAACTAAAACTCATTGGACTAAATGCCCTTCATCATCCTGGTTGCCTCTGGAATTGATGTCCTTCTTAAATCATGGTTCCAAGAACTGAACCCTACTCCAATAAGATCTGACAGAGGACACTATCACCTCCCTATTCCTGGAAGCTATTTCCCCCTTGCTACAGCCCCATGTCTGATTAGCTTCCATATCATAGTACAGATTCATATGGAGCTTACACTCAAATCAAACCACCAGATTTTTTTTCAGTATAATTGCTTTCCAATTATGTATTTACCATCTTATGGTAAGGAGATGATTTTTTTTTTGCATTCAAGTAAAAGACTTTACACTTGTCCCTATTGAATTTCATTTTATTAGATTTGGTTTAATGCTCTAGCTTTACAAAAACCTTTTTTTTTTATTCTTACTCTTTTGTCAACTGTTTAAGATATATCACAATTTCATGATCTATAAACTTACTGAATACACTGTTTTTCTAAGTCATTGATAAAAAATGGCAAACTGTCCAAAGGTAAGAACAAGTCCATTGGGTATGTATCCCACTGGAAGCTTCCTGCTACTTTGACACTGAACCATTAACAACTAGTCTTTAACTCCAATCATTAAACCAGTTCTGAATTCATTTGATTGTATTATCTTCTAATACACATTTCTCTAACTTTACCTTATTAATTTTTTTTCCAAAATTATATATCAATACAGCTTTTTTTAACCCTTACCTTCTGCCTTAGAATCAATACTCTCTAGGCCTGGCTCTCAATCCACTGAGCTACCCAACTGCCTCATTCAATACAACTTTTAATAATTGTTTCCTGACATTTTGCCTTTCATGGTCCCTCCCTTCCAAACCTACCTCCTCTCTGAGACAGCAAGTAATATGATGTAGGTTGTATGTGTGCTTTCATACAATACATATTTCCATGTTACTCATATTGTAAAAGAAGACATATTGCTTGTACTAGAGAAAAATTCATGAAAGAAATAAAATTAATAATAGTGTATTTCAAGTGCATTCAAACTTTATAAATTCTTTCTTTTGGTAATGAAGAACCTTTTTCATCAAGAGTATTTTGGAAATGTCCTGGATTCTTGCCTTGTTGATAATAGCTAAGTCATTCACAACTGATCATCATTCACTATTGGTGTTATTGTGTACAACAGCTGTCCTGGTTTTGCTCATTTCACTTTACATCATTTCATATAAGTATTTCCAGATTTTTTGTGACCATTTTGTTTGTCCTTTCTTGAGGCATAATAGTATTCCATTACAATCATATACCACAACTTGCTAAGCCATTCTTCAACTGATAGACATCCCTTTAGTTTCCAGTTCTTTACCACCACAAAAAGGGCTGTTTTGAGTATTTTTGTTCAAGTAAGTTCTTCCCCACCCCCCATCCATAATCTCTTTAAGATATACATCTAGTAGTGGTATTGCTGGGTCAAAGTTTGATGGCCCTTTGGGCACGATTTCAAATTGCTCTCCAGAATGGTTGGATTAATTCACAGCTCCACCAACAGGGTATTAGTGTCCCAATTTTTCCACATTCGCTCCAACATTTTTCACTTTCTTTTTTTTTGTTTTTTTTTGGTCACATTAACTAGTTTAACAGGTGTGAATTGTTTTGCTTTGCATTTCTCTAATTAATAGTGATTTGGAGCATTTTTAATTTGAATAAAAAAGTTTTAATTTCTGTTATGGGGGTGCAAATGGTCGACCCCTGGGTTCGGGAAGAAAACCTTTCTCAAGAATGAGAGGACTCCAAACTTAGCTTAAAAGTAAAAAGAAACATTTATCAGTAAGATAGAATTAATGACCAGCAAGACAGCATGAGTGGAACAACCCTGGGCGGTTGCCCTCGAAGACATAGCACAGTAGCATGAGTGGAGCAACTATGGGAGCTGTTCTCAGAGTGCCCAAGTTCAGGGATTTTTATATTCTTTACAGTAGTGTGGACATGACTTCTTGCACTCAGGCATTCAATGGGTAGGGGCGTCTGCCTGAGATCCTCAGGGCTTAGGCTACAAAGATGTGGCCCACTCTTTGTCTATCACAACCTAAAGGATGTCCAAGGATAATGGTCTTTGCCTCCGGAGTCACAAGGACAGGAAGGGGGAAGGGAATTTTCCTGTTCACAACCTGCCTGAGTTAAGGGGTACAGGGTCCCTGCCATCTCCCCACAATGCCCATGTCAACTTCTTCTTTTGAAAGTTGACTTCATGTCATTCGACTATTTGCCAAGTGGAGAATGTTTTGTGATCTTATACATTTGACTCAGCTTTCGTCATTTGACAAATGAGACCTTTGTCAGGGACACTTGCTGTAAAAATGTTTTCCCAGTTTGTTATTTCCCTTCTAATCTTGGTTCCATTGGTTTTCTCCCTCTTCTCCATAAGAATACCTTGAAATATTTAACTAGAAACTTTGCTAAAATGTATGCAAATTATATCCACCAGACGAATCTCATTTACTGGGTATTTAATTCAAGATACAGGGAAAATGTGTTTGTAATACCAACAAAAATTACTTAAGGGAAAAAAAAAGGAAAACTTATATGGATGTTTTTGGATGTTCAAAATGATATTGACTCATTCTTGCAAGTTATTTTTGAGTGTTGATAGTGATAGTATTGATAAGAGAATTGATCAATCCACATTTCCCCTCTGCAAACATCATGAATTTCTGAGCTGATTATATAAGCTTTGAGATGAAATATAAATCGTATCCTTAAAACTGAAAATTCAAGCAAATTTAAGTTAGTAATTATAACCCAAAGGACTTTTACTCTTTCCTTCTTTCCCAAAATTCAGCTCATGACAAAAAAAAAGATATGGAGAAATAGTCTGATTTCAGTGAAGCAAGACCTCTGAAGGACCCTGCCTAATAATAGAAATTTGTATGAAAGACTGCTTGTCAGTTTCCTGCTCATCCCTGGGGATGGCCCTCAGCCTAAGACTATACTTGATTTGGAATAACCAATTCCAATGAATTTCATTCAAGGAATTCTCATCCAGTGTCTGTTGCCCCTTTAATTTCCTTCCTTTTTATTCCTCTCTTTTTCCAGAGAAGAGAACCTCAAAAAGGAATCAATCTCTCATGACCCTTCGAAGTTCATATGTTGATTAAAAGTTTCAATCTCATTTTGGTTTCAGCACTGCCTCATAACTGAAACTAAGCAATCTTTTAGAAAAAAAGCCCATGATTTGGGCATAATTTCTACCATATTCTAACTAATGAAGATAATCAATCAAAAAACTTTTTAAAAGATATAATAGGACAGATGTTTAGTCATTTTTCAATTGTGTCTGACTCTTTGTGACTCCATTTGGGATTTTCTTGGCAAAGATACTGAAGTAGTTTGCCATTTCCTTCTCCAATTCATTTTACAGAGGAGGAAATAGAAGCAAACAGGGTTAAGTGATTTGCCCAGGAGCTCACAACTAGTAAGTATCTGAGGTCAAATTAGAGTAGTTTTAATTTGAATTTCTCTAATCAAAAGTGATTTGGAACATTTTTTTCATATGATCATTGATAACTTTGATTTCCTCATCTGAAAATCACTTGTTCATATTATTTGGCCATCAGTTTCTCTTCTTAAAGATCATTCAATTAAGAAAGAAGCATTTGATTTTCACAACAATCATGAAGAAAGGTGGCCATTCTCATTGAGAAATTATCCTCATTTTAAAGAAAAAAGAATAGTCTGAGAAAGAATAAGTTGCATTCCCAGAGTCACACAGATACTATCTGTCTTAAGGGCTTCTGATGTCAAATCTGGTGCCATGGATCTAAGGATAAAAAAAACAAACCATACATTAATATCAAGGAGCTTACAGTCTATCAGAGGAGATAGGTACACATAGTATAAATAAAACAGAGAACTAACTGTAAAGATGTTAATGGAATACTATTGTACCATAAGAAATGACAAACAAGATGGTCACAAAAGACCTGGAAAGACTTACATGAAATAATGCAAAGTGAAATGAACCAGAGCAGAACCAGGAGAACTGTTGTACACAGTAACAGCAATAGTGAATGATAATAAACTGTGAATGATTTAGCTATTATCAAAAAGTCAAGGATCCAAGGCAACTCCAAGAGACTCAATGAAAAAGGCTATACACCAAAATAAGGAACTGATAAGAGTCCGAGTATAGTTTGAAGCATACCATTCTTCATTTTATTTCCTCCGTGAATTTTCTCTAGTAAGGAACAGGTATTTTCTTTCACAACTCAACTAACTTGGAAATATGTATGGCATGATAACACAAATACCATCTTTATCGTATTACTTGCTATCTTAGGGAGAGTGAAGGGTTCAGAAAGAGAGGACCTGGGTTGCAAAATGTCAGAAAACAATATAATTCAGAGTATTGTATATTATACCCCTTTGTATGTGAGTTGAGAGAATGATTTCCTACTTGATTTATTTTCCTGTTATTCATATTGTTCCTTGACCTAATTAAATGCTTTTGTTATTCAAGTTATTTGTTTCTCACCTGGTTTAGCAATAGAGAATACATTGGATGGAACTTACCTTCATTTGCAAAACTAGTTATCCACAAAATTCCATGAGACCTAGGAATTGCAACAGATGTTACACATATGAATTATTTCATATCCCTGAAATATTAATCAAATGAAAGTTCTTAACATTATCTTTTATGACTTATTCATCAAATTCTTATCAGGTATTTTTAATGCCCCAAACACTTCCTTAAATTAAGTCTGGCCATGGTTGCTATTCTCAAAATCTAGCCTTTGTCTATGTACTTCATGGCTAACACATTTAAAAATACAATTTCACTCCTTAAATAACATATTCAATTGTTTTATCATTGAACCCTTGGCTAACCTGGAGATTAGCCAACTAGTTTGTTGATAGTTTGGTTAGAAGTAGGATAGAATCTTTTTTGTTGTTGTTATTCAGTTGTTTCAGACATATCCAACACTCCAGGTTTCCCTTTGGGGTTTTCTTGACAGATAATGGGTTGGTTTGCCATCTCCTTTTCCAGCTCATTTTACAGATGAGGAAACCAAGCAAACAGAGTTCAGTGACTCTCCCTTGAGTCACACAACTGTTAAGTGTCTGAAGTCAGATTTGAACTCAGGAAGATCTTACCAATTAGTAAATATGATCTTACCAATTACTAAACATGGGTCTGAGTTCAAATCCTGACTTTCCTATGTAACACCAAAAACCTTGGAAAAATCACTTTGGCCTCTTTAGGCCTCAATATCCACATCTGTAAGATGATGACGTCACACTAGATGGTCTCTAAAATTCTTCTCAGTTTTCAATTCTAATCTATTAAAATCATTCTTCTAACTATTATAAATTTTATCGAGCTATTGGGCATCCCTGACCCAAATCCCAAGAAGCTATAAAATTTCAGAATGTCAGAAATGGAAGAAATCTAAAAAATAATCTAGTTGGAGTCCTCTGTTTTACAGATAGGGAAAATGAAGCCCATTTGGATTAAATGACTCACTGATAGTGAAAGAGTTGGTACTAGACCCCAGGCCCTTTAGCTACTAGACTAATGTTCTTTTCACTAGCACACGCTGTTTCTGAAGCAGTAATAACATTTATTTACTCTACCAGAAGAGTACAACTGAAACATTTCAATTTTTTGCAGCATTATGAATGTTTTTTCTACCTTCCATATATCCAAGGAGAAAGAAAGTTCATTTTATGAAAGCACATTGAGAATTTCCTGACTTTCCTCAAGAAATAGAGCACAGAACTTGGATTCTACAGACCAAGGTATGAGAACATACTCCAACTCTTGCTAGGTGTGTGACACAGCAAATTATTTAACTTACGTGAGACTCAGTTTTCCTCATCTGTTAAATGGAAATACCGAGCTTAGCTATTTTACAAAGATATTGTAAGGATCAAATGACACGATACATGTAAATAAAGCATTTGTTATGAATAAAAAGCAAAATAAATTTAAGATGTCTTCATAACTCAGTTATTCCTTTATTTGACTGATTTTTTATATACCCTTGTTTAAAAAGTAGTTTGGAAATATATTAAAAATCATATTTTGTATCAACCTAACAAGGGATTTTGTGCTACTTCTACAGTCAAAGGAGTCATTCTTCCATTGAATGAAAAGGCTGAAAAGACTCCCATTTGGGAAAAAAGCCCTAGGCATCAATGGATACTTAACACCATAGTTTTATCAATGTATTTGAAAAGAGGAAAGTCAGTAGATGTGGTATTTAAATATAATGAAGAAAATTAGGCAGCTTAGTATAATGTCTAGTATGCTAGAACTAAAGCTAGGAAGACTGTTTCAAATCCTGCTTCTGGCACTTCATATTTGTGTGAAGTCATTAACCTCTGAATCCCAGAAGAATGAGAGCTTCTTAAATGAAGCAAGGATGGTTTCACTTTTGTCATCATATCCTCAAGGCTTAACACAGAGCTTGGTGTGCAGTAAAAGCGTAATAAAAATTTGGTGGTTGATTAAGACAAATTTCCTTCTAAATTGGTGCCAGGAATTTCCATGTGTCTCACTAATGTAAAGAAGGAACACGATGTCAAATATATTCACTGATGAATTTGTCTTATTGTAAATGTATTACTATCTTTATCAAACTGCAAAAATCTAAAGGGAAGCACTATTTTTCAAATAAATAAATAAGTACACATAGATGTATGTATGTGTGTGTATATATACATATGTATATATATGCAAGCATATATATATACATATGTGTGCATATATATATATATGTATATGTATATGTATACCCACACTGCACTGGAAAGCACCTTAAAAGGTGTCTAGTATATCTTCCCTATCTTAGGGATGAAGACCCAGAGATTCAGATTGACCAACTTATTGAAGGTCTGACAGCAACTTAGTGACTGATTTGGCCACTGCCCTTTCCTCTATCCTGGGATGCCTCCTTCATTCTGTTGTAACCTTTCAAATATTTACAGAATTTCAGAGAAATATACAGAGAATATATATGTGGAAAAGAGAGGCTTTTATAATGCTTCTAAATGTTTTCAAATACTCTATGCCTTAAAAAAGCTTTATAATGCTTTCCAATACACAACAAAGGCAGTTTATCCATATGCATTGTTTAATAAGGATGCTTTAATGGCTCCTTCATCTGCCATGTAAGTGAACAGCCTGCCTTTTAAAGTTGAACTTAAATTTCTGGTCGGCAAGGCTAAATATGTCAAAGTGTTAACACACTTAATTCTTAGAAGTCAGGGAGCCAGATTGCTCTTCATTACCATCTGGTGGTTACTGCACAGATAGGCAATACTACCACTGCAAAAAGAAGTTAAAGGCATTTGGAATTGTTTCTAACAATGAAGATGAGCTCCTTGATGTCACTAGTGACCAATGAACTGGTAATACTGAAAAGACATGAAAAAGGTAAGTAAAGAAAAACCACTTACCAGCTAGGATTTTCAGGGACTACAAAGAGAGGAGGCAGTTCTTATTTGAAGCAACTTACAATTGGTACAGTGACAATTTACACTCATTATAATTTGCAAAATAGCAGAAAATTTCTTGTTACCTTTTCCCAGAATTTAAATATGAAAAAAAAACAAGAGAAAAGTGTTTTATAACTATAAAGAGCATAGGTTGGTGGAATCTTTGGTTAGTTTTATGTATCTTCCAGGTATTTTGATGAGACTCTATAGCATTAGACATTTATCTGATGAGTAACTCCTATAGATTTTGACATATGTCTGAGTACTTTTATTTTGTATTAATATTTTAAATAATTTTTTATTTTTAGAAAAATTTTCCATGGTTACATAAGTCATGTTTTTACTTTCCCCTTCACCCCCTCAACCCCCTGCCCCCCTCTGCTGTAGCTAATTTGCATTTCCACTGGTTTTATTATGTGTGGTCAGTCAAGACTTATTTTCACATTATTGATAGTTACATAGGTGTGGTCTTTTCAGGTCTACCTCCCCAGTGATGTCCTCATCAACCCAAGTGTCCAAGCAGTTGTTTTTCTTCTGTGTTTCTACTCCTGTAGTTCTTCCTCTGAATGTGGGTAGTGTTCCTTTCCATAAATCCCTCAGAATTGTCTTGGGTCATTGCATTGCTGCTAGTATAGACGTCCATTACATTCGATTTTACCACAGTATATCAGTCTCTGTGTACAATGTTCTTCTGGCTCTGCTCCTTTCACTCTGCATCAATTCCTGGAGGTCTTTCCAGTTCACATGGAATTCCTCCACTTTATTATTCCTTTGAGCACAATAGTATTCCATCACCAACAGATACCACAATTTGTTCCATTCCCCAATTGAAGGGCATACCCTTGCTTTCCAGTTTTTTACCACCACAAATAGCATGGCTACAAATATTTTTGTGCAAGTCTGTTTATCTATGATCTCTTTGGGATACAATCCCAGCAATTACTTTTTTAAGAGGAAGGAGAGAACTCTTCTAATTTATTCCTATTGATTGAGGTTGTCTCCAACAGGATTGTCAACTGAGTATGAGAGGAAAGAATTCTTCTTGAAAAAGCTCTCTCTCATAGTCTGTAAAAATGAGCTAAGAAATATCTCAGTTTGTCCCTACCCCATTTTTGCACACTTTCCTCGGACTTCCAGACTGGAATGAAACAAGTGGGGACAAAGAATTTCTCCCTTCTCCTTTCCCCACCCCAAAGAAATCATGGAAATGTGTAGACATGCATTATGATCAGTTTCTGCATATCCAGGTCTTCATCACCTGCTTTTGCATTTTTTTCCTTTTCTAAGCACAAGTCAGAAGCCAAGGTTCTTGAAAACATTTTTTACACCCAGAGTACATCAGCAGCCAGAGCACTGATTAATTTCCTTCAGAAGGATGTGACACTAGTAGATATCCTGAGAACAAACCTTCTCAGTCTTGAGGGTTAACTTGTGAGTTTCCAAGCTCTTGAAATCAAGAGTTCTTCAGTTTAATCATATGGGAACTGACCTCTGAAAAGGGAAATATTTCAACACTACTCTTTTTAGAGAAGGAAAACGTTCAGAAGTATGTGATTGTTTGCCCTACAGGTGAAAGATTAAAGCCATGGGGACTTTGCAAACTCCTTTTTTGTCATGAGTTGCTTCGGTAGTTCAGTTTCAATAAGAGGGCAGATTATTTCTTTGGCATCCCCCCACTTACTGCATTACCCTTTCCCAAGTGCATTTATCTTCCAGAAAGAATTTAATGAACTAGTTCGAGTGCTTGGTGTTTCTGTATTTCATAAGCTAGGAGTCATTTGTGCCTTATGCATTTTCTGTCATGAATGAAATAAAATCTTTCCCATATCTGATATCAACATTAAATGTCTACATTATAGAGTTGGGGACTGTGTTACCCAAATTCAAGGATACCTAGTTAAAAGCTGTTCTAAGCTTTATTTTAGATATTTGTTTAGAACAACATTCTGAAATGGAGGCACAAAGGGCCAAAAAGAAGACATTGATTCCTTTGGAGTCAGAGCCCAACATCAAAACTGCTAACCTGACTCAAATCTTATATGATCATAGAAAAAATATATCAGTCTGGCAGAAGTTTTTATTATTTTCATGTGCAGGTTATATAATTCAGTATCCAATTCTTTTTTGTATATAATTATTTTAATTATATATCATATAAGAGCTAAACTTATAGCCATTTAATCTAAAGGGTCATCTTTATTTGTTGGAAACATATAAATTGTATTGTTTCTTGTCCAAACTTTGGGCACAATTCCAGTCATAAACACTTTCCAGAAAATAAAAACTAATGGTCCCATAATAACTCTAGATAATTTTTTTATTATTGATTCAACAAACACTTAATGATTGCATAGATAGATGAATGAATAAATTAAATTCATTTGTCAAACTGGATAAATGAAAAGGTGAATGAATATCTTTGAAAATACTTACTTCTTACTTATTTGTATAACCTAGTTTATTTATATCAAATATATCTAAATTGAGGGTCACTTATTATTAATCTTCCCATTCATCCAAAAAAGAAGCCATAATTTCATTTTTCATTTGTTCACTTGATATACTTAAGGATCAATATTTTGTTTCTAGTATTCTTTACACATATTATAAATTTTACTTCATTTTCCCTAAATGAATTATGGATAAATTGTTGATAAAAAATCTATTTTAATTCTGTATTACATTTAAGTTTTGGGTAGGAATTATTTTTCAATAAGCAGGTTTTACATTATTCTACAGAAAGATATTGAACACATTTGAATATTTGCTAGCAAGTAAAAGTAAAAAGTGAAAGTATTCAAAAGTAAAAGATTCCAGGAAGTTCTCAGTAAAAGAGAGGGTATAAGATATACCACCTTTTCCCCTGTAATTATATAAAAGGAACCTTTTGTTTTTGTGTATTTTGTTTCTTCCATTACTTACATTTTTAACATATCATATAATGAAAATACAAAATCAGTGCTGCACCAAATTTCCTTGTTTTCATACCATATATTAATGGTGAAGATTTTTATTTTATGAACATTAATATCATTATATATCATTATTATAGTGATAAAGTTTACCAAGTGCTTTACAAATATTATCTCATTTTATTCTCAGAACAACTCTTGGAGGTAAGTGCTCTTATTATCCCCATTTACAGATAAAGAAACTGAAGTGAGCATAGGTTAAAGTGACTTGCCCAGGGTCACATAGCTAGTAAATGTCTGACAGAGGATTTGAACTCGGACCTTTTCAACTCAAGGCCTAGCACTCTATCCACTTTGCCACCTAGTACAGTAGTTCTTCCAATTTACCATTTCTAAAATAAGACCACGTCAATACATATTACTACAGTGTATATAATCCATATTTAGTTATACATTCAGTTGAATCAAACACACGTCTAAGAGGTACCTATGATATGTGGAGTTTTTTACTAGTTCTGGGCACAAAAATTTGAGTGAAGGCACAGCCCTTACATTTGAGTAGTTGGTACAGTAGACAGAAAACTGGTTATATTGAAGAAAAAGAAGTTCAACCGGCTCATTTAAGTTCTAAACCTCATGCTAACGCTATGTGACCTGGGCAAGTTAATGAAAATTCTTTAAGCTTCAGTTTTCCTATTTGTAAAATGAAGAAGATAATGATACTTGTACAAGATTTTTATGAAAAAGTACTTTGTAAATCTTAAATTCCTACACATATGTGAATGTTATTATGATCTATAATAATAAATAGGCAAGTTTCCATTATTGGTGTAGACCACAGCAACTGTCCAAACAACCTCGATTCTGTTACATTCTGTGATAATTCAGTTATTATTAAAGAAAACCAAAATGTGGATGGAATCTCCATGGAAGCAGAGAGGATGGTGGCCAGAGGAATTGTTGTAGGGGAAATGTTGGAAACAGGGTAACACTGCAGAACTGTAGAAACATTGGCAAGACAGAGACTTAAGGTCCATTAGGCTGTACTCCTCCCAGACTTCTCCATCCTGCCCCAGAAACTTCTACATCATGGAATATCACTTTAGTCCTACAACTCACACCTTAAAAGTACCCTCATTCCCTGCCTCTCATGCGGATTAGAAGGCTCCTCCCAGAACCACCATTTAAGGAGAATTCCCAAACCAGTCATTTCTTCAATTACTCTTCACTCCATTCCTCCTAACATCTCAAATTAATCCAATAAACTCTTATGAAGTATCCACTCTATTTTCTCTGTGCCAGGACTGTGCTAAGCACTGAAGATACAAATAAGAATAAGAGAGTCCCTGCCTTCAAAGAATGTACAATCTCCTGGGGGAAGACAACACACAAAATGAAACAGGAAAAGGGGACACCATGAGGTACTCCAGAGCAGGGGTATCATCATTCATGGAGTTGAAAACAAGCAGGACTTCAGATGAAAAGTAGACTGAAATGAAAGTCTAAATCCTGCCCTCTCCAAAGGGAGGCTTTGGGAGCAGTTTAATGCTCCCCCAACCAGAGAGGGCTGAGCTAAGTAGACTGGAAAGGGAGATTTTTAAGGGTGGAGGATGGTGCAAGACCCAAGATAGTAGGAGGCATGGAGTAGCAGTACCTTAGTGCTTGGTATAAATTGGGACCTTCCATCTTGTGGCTAGTCCTCCTACAAGGAAGGAGAAGATGGATGAACCCTATGGTCCACAAAGATGTACTCCCTTCTGTATAACACACACTCACATACACACACATGCACACACGCACATACAATCACATATCTGTTGGGCAAGAATAAGACAGAGGCAAGTTCCTATTCCCACTACCTAGAGCTTCCACTTACTTATTATTACAATCATCATGGTATATCTCTCCTTCCTTTTGACTAAACCCTAAGAAATTCATCTACAATGAATGTCTGCACTTCCTCATTTCTCCAAGGATCTTCTTAAATATTTACACTTTGAAATCCATTCTCACCATTCACCAGAAATTGCTTTCTCCAAAGTTAACAAAGTTCTCTTAATTGTGAAATACAATGGACTTTTCTTAATATAGTTCCCTCTTGATCTCTCTATAGCCTTTGATGTTATCAATAACTATTTCCTTGATACTCTCTTCTCTTTAGGTTTTTTGGACACTGCTCTATTTCTCAGTCTCCTTTGCTGGATCTTCATCCAGGTTCAGCCTGCTAGGGGTGGGTGTTGAATGGGTCTCTGTCCTGGGCCCTCTTCTCTTTTACCTCTGTATTGTTCCACTTGGTAATCTCATCAGTTCCTATAGATTCAATTAGTATCTCAATGCTAATTGTTCTCAAACTTAATTATCCAGCCTTAACCTCTCTGCTGACTTATAGTCCTTCATCTCCAACTATCTAATCAATATCTCTAACTGGATGTTCCATAGTAGTTTTAACTCAAATGTCCAAAATTGAATTCATTTTTAAAATCTATAAAATATAGACCTCTCAAGTTGGCATTTAAAGCTTTACACAGTCTACTACCAAACTAACTTCTAAGCTTATTTTATATTAATCCTCTACTTTTCTTCTATTCCTTCAACTTGACATTTCATTTCTCATTCTTCTGTTGGTTTTTTTTTTTTTGGATGCTTATAATTCATCTCTTCACCTCTCCCTTGAAGAATCTATAACAATAAACTTTAAGGGTTCAACTCAAATGCAACTCATATGCTACCTTCCAAAGAAGGCCTTTTCTTATTCCTTTATTTTTTGCTGCTCTTACTTTCCACATATTAAAATATAATCATTCATCTTTTTAAAAATTACATGCTTCAGGTAGAATGTAAGCTCCAAGGGGGCAGGAAATTTTTGGCATTTTCAAAAATATTCTAATGCCAACTCCAGTGCCTTTCTTATAGTAAACATTTAATAAATCTTATAAAATAAAATAAATCAATGCTTATTGAATTATATTGGAAATGATCAAATAATTCACCCCAGGAGAACCCCTTTTTTCCTCTCACAACAGTGTCTTGGGGGTCTCCCTCTCCACCTATACTACTTTCATCTAAAAATTGTCTTTCTACTTATGGTGTAAATATTCCTAGTTATGGCTCTTTGCCAGCTTGTTAAGAAAATTTGTGGGAAGTGTACGAAGTGAAAATTAGTAAAAGATTAGTGTATGATTCTTAAAAATATTTTTGGTTAGCAGTAGTAACATTTGATCAATACTCCTGAAACTCCAAATAGAGATTAAATTTGAATCATTAGCTTATTATTGGATATAGCTTTACTCTCCCTTTCCCCATCCCCTTCTGAGTTTCTCACATAAATTTTTTTTTAACCCTTGTACTTCCGTGTATTGTCTCATAGGTGGAAGATTGGTAAGGGTGGGCAATGGGGGTCAAGTGACTTGCCCAGGGTCACACAGCTGGGAAGTGGCTGAGGCCGGGTTTGAACCTAGGACCTCCTGTCTCTAGGCCTGACTCTCACTCCACTGAGCTACCCAGCTGCCCCTCTCACATAAATTTTTAATTGATACTCTTTTGCACAGGTAGAGGGTATTGTATTAGTTTTTTGTTTTTTGTTTTATAAAGTGGGAAGTTCATTTGTATATCTTTGGGCATTGCCTTTGGATCTCTGACTTAAACACAATGTCCCAGTCCTTTGTGAGATAATCAATAAAGCAGCATCTGTCTGCATCTCTCTCTGAGATTATTTGAGTAATTAAAAGGGGTGCATCTTGCTATATCAAGACCCCCCAAAATTCCCTTCTCCAGACAGAAGGAATACTTCTCCATTATATCAAACTCAAAAAGTTGGCATTATTCTCCAAAATATACTAATTTCTTTCTGACTTCAAACATAAACCTACCTTCAATACATGACATAATAAGGAAGTTGGATATCATAGGTATGAAAATGCCTGCTAATTTCAATTCCAATCTGAATGCCTTAGAAGATACTCTTGTTAAAAATTTTAGCCAAATTTTTTCCCCAGTCCCAATCTGGTGATAAGCCTATCGGAATGGAGAAAGACAGATGATAGATGCTTCATACTCATTTCCCCCCCTACTTGGCAGGATCTGCCAGAGCTTGTATTTCTCTGGTATAGTGTTTAGGAAACCAGGATCCCATCCATGTCAAAATGAAGCATGAGAAGCAGTGTGTAATAGAGTAAAGAAAATAGCTGTCCATTAATTTTCCTAATATCCTTTAGTGTTTTCATCCTATGAAAAAGGCAAAATCCATTATTTTTAAGTTGGCTGCTTAATATATAAAGGAGTACCTCTTTATTTAAATCTTAAGTTTAATTCTCTTAAACTTCAAAGGATGGTCCTATTTGTAATTCTGTTGGAGTTTGTGAATAAATCCGTGATCTCTTTAGCTTTAACCTTCAATGATATATATTACAACCATATGCCCTCCTAGCCTTATTATCCAAGACATCCTAATACATTTATTTTATTTAGATATGAAAGTACTTCTATCCCTTCAACTTGTTTCAAATTGTTTCCAGCTTGATTATGTCTTTCTTAAAGCATAATATATTATAGTAGGTCTAACTGTGCTGAGATTTTGCACAAAATGAAAGTATTGAAATTTGGGTAGCCTTTTTAGACCATAAAAGCCCAGTGGATCAATGTTTTCATCAGATAATTTATAGTGACTTCTAAATCTTTCCCTTTGGTCATAATCAAAAGCTCAGAGTCTCTCATCCCATAAAAACTGTTTGAAGCAATTATTTCCCCGAAAATGTATTTGATAATTGCATCTTTCTTCCTTCCCCTAACCACTTTTGCTTCTGTTTGTTCCCTGAATGGCATTGTCCCCATTCTGTATCTTCTGTTGCCAATGTGTCATCTAATGAGAGGTTCTTGCTGGTTCTTACCTCAGAGGGAGGAGGGTAGATCTATGCCATTCAGACAAAGCTAGGCATAGGTGAGCTCATGAAGAGACTATTGTTCCTAAAGGTACAGGATCTTTGGTCTCTGAAGCATTGTGTCCAATAAGTGACTGTCGAACTTACAGAGGTATGACACAGAGAATGGGGATGGGGGAATATCAAAGTGTTTATCCCCATGTCAGGAGATATAGCTGGAATTTCTTGTTATGATGCCTTAACTAAAAATCATTGTCATATATATTTATTGATTGAATTATGTAGCTATGTGTATTTGAAAACAAGGAGAAAATATTTGGCACAGGGCATGGCATACAGTAAATGCTTAATAAACGTTGGTTTATCAAATAAGTGATGATTTTTATTAGTAGTAATGATTTTCATTTATGAGTTTGTTTATTTATTTACAGGCATACTCTTTAGTCCCTTGTAATTCAGAGCAACTAAACTATGTTCCATATAACCATGCATATATATGTATATATATTTTTTCCTGGCTTACATACTTAGTATCCTGTTCTTCCTGGAAATCCCTGCATATATCCATGCAGACTTTCTTACCAAAATTCAAGTAAAAGCCAGGATAGAGAACAGAATTTAGGGAAAGTGTAAACTAAGTTATGCTAGGACTCTATGAGGGAAATTGATATTTTCTAGTACAGAGAAGGAGAAGTCATTGCTACTGTTGCTACTATTACATTCTTTTTGGTTCTTTGCATTTAAATAATTCTTGAAGTGTCTTAATCAAACTTTGATAGAAAATTAGGAAAGCTTCATCATTTGGCCTAAAACACAAGTGAAATTTTGTGAGTGGCAGTGTCAAAACTAATGAATTATAGAATTAATTTTAAATTCATTGAACCATCTTCTAAAAAGAAAAATTGAGATAAAAACCTCTAAAGATTTATATGGGGTAATGAAAAGTGAAGTGAATTGAATCAGGAGAACATTGTACACAATAACAATTGTGTATGATAATCTACTGTGAATCACAACTATTATCAACAAGGCAAGGATCTGGGTCAACTCCAAGAGAATCATGACAAAAAAGAATATGCATTACTCTAGAAGGAGCAGACAGAGTCAAAAACGTAGTCTGAAGCAGATCAATCTTCATTTTATATCCTCCCTGAATTTTTCTCTAGTGTCAGCAATTTTTCAATATGACAAAAATGAAATATGTGTTATATGATAATATATATTGTATAATTAGAATTTGCTCCCCAGAAACTCTCTTTCCCATCTTCCAATGTCCCTTCTTACATTATGTGCTAACATAAAGTGGATATAAGTTTTGTGTGATCCCATTCCACTCTCTTTTTCCACTGAGCATGGCTGGGAAAGCAGGCTTTATGTCAGACAGGAGAATCTACACATGTGGGTTTACTTTTTCTAAGATAATTAGGTTCGAACTTCTATTTCTTTTAGTTTATTTTCTTTCTACTTTAAGTGATTATTAAGGAATTTTATAAAATATAATACTTGGAGTTGTTGGATATTAATTTAAATTTTACATTGTTGGCAACCAGAAGTCTGGAGTTATAGACCCTTGCTCCTCTCTAAATTGGTAGAGCAATTTTTTTTGAGACAAACAGAAAGATTAGTTTAAAAAGCCTCCTCCTGCCCATGCTACTTCAGCTCCTCTAGCTGCTACTGCTGCCTCCTGCTATTGCCTCCCATGTTTGACCAGACACTGCCTGGACATCTTTGCCATTTCTGCTGTCTATGAGCTACTGCAGTTCTTGCAGTCACTCCCCGCACTCCCACCATGGCCTCCCTACCACTGTTGTTTGCTTGAAGATCTGAGAGCTATTTAGAAGCACCTTCTTTTTCTTGTTGGAAAGGTGAGATCCAAATCCCCTTTGGCTACCCCTCCCTACACCCACATGGGTCTCAAACCTGTGCTAGCTGCTTTTCAGCAGGGGAACACAGTGTGGAGCAGCCTTTCCATGCTATAGATCCCAACTCCAACCTGGCTAACCCAGGGGGGCTTCCATGTTGCTGTCTGTGGAGGTGGAGACCGAGGTGTCAGAGGGCCACTGGCTTTTACCCTTCCGGGTAGGGGAAAGAAGGCTCCTCTTACAAACTTCTTAACTTTACTCCTAGCCAGTGCATAATAGGGTAGAGCCACCTATGGACAGGAAGTAGAATTGCAAGGATGGCCCACTCTATGAAAGAGCAGTGCATTACCAAAGTTTTAGGATGTATTTTTTTTGCTGCTGTTCCTGGGGGTTTTTGGATATCTTACAATTGATAGCTTGAATAATCTTAAGATTCAGAGGGAAGATTCATCTCCTTACCCCACCCCCCTTTAACATTTTGGCCTGCCCAGTCTCTGCAATACATCCAATATGGGGTTCATCCACACTATGCTCAGTGTGGGTATGGGGAACCCCAGAGGCATGACCAAAGGAATCTAGATGGATGATGATACTGGGGAGGGGAAGGAACCTCAAAGAATAGAGAGGTGAATTTTAAGCCTTTTCAGACTTCATTTGCTTTATTGATGTTAACTATTTCAGTTTGTTCACCTTCAAATAGTGAAGAAGTCTCTATAATGCAACTATCAGAATTGGAGAAAAGGACTCAAATTCATTATTCACATTCTGTCACATATATTGTATTTGTTGATTGTTTTAGCATTTAATTTTATTTTTTTAAGTTCACATATGAATCTAATCTAATATCTTCTGTTACACTATGTCATTTTCAGCTACTGTGTTTTGGCTATTAGTTATATATTCAGTTGCACTGTCTTTATTTGTACCCTCCCCATATGACTGGATTGGAGAAAATACCATTATAAAAGTACATAAAACAAACCCTTTTCCATGGCAAAACCATAGGTTCTATGGATGCCGTGTTTGTCACCAGATCCATCAAGGTTACATTTGCCTAAATGGCTTTTTGTTCCTTTTTTACTTTTGTTAATTGTCACATAGATGATGATGGATGGACTCCATCAAACTGGTTACAACCTGTATACAGCCATTGGAGAATTTAATGAGCTAAAAATCCCAATTGATTTTTAAGGGGTCTTCAGAAGTGATTTTCAGATATCTAGGCACACCACTACCTCTAATTGATCATTTGCCTACCTTTGAATTATTTGTAACAAGAGGTAAAAGTTCATTTAGTAGTTGAAGTGAAGTGTGATAGCACTATTGTATTTCCTACTTCTGCATTTATAAAAATGTAATGGAGGAGACATCAGAAGTGATTTTCACTCTTGTAGTCTTCACTTCCACATAGCAATGGATGGAACATATAAAGACATGCCTTTTACGGCTGTTACAGTCTCATACCAGAGGAGGGAGATTTCCCAAGGGGCTTGGGTGAAAGGTTATAATCTCATCTGGGAGGTGGGAAGGTTTTCCCAGGGGACTTTGTTACCCCTGTACAGGTTTTTATATTTATAACTCTTTAGCTTACTCTACCCTTCCACCAGAATGATATAGATTCTTGGTGACATTTTAGACCCAAAAGGTTTTCATCAGCTGTACAGAGGGGTTTTTTTTTGTTTGTTTTGTTTTTGTTTTTTCCCCTTGGTTTCTCTTGCCAAATTTTGGAATGATGGCAGTAATAGACTGTGTTAGAAATATCTTCACCAAGGTTTACAGATTGACTAGATTTGGAGAACTTGTGACAAGTATCCATGAGTTCAAAAGTTTTTAAAATGTCACACAGCAATTCATGTGAATCTTATATCATAGCAGTTTGGTTTGCTATTATCATTAACTGGGCTATTAGCATTTTGGGGATTTTGGTACTTCTTTGAATGTGCATTAGCTGCTGTACTACTGTTTTAAAAAGCTGTTACTTGGTGAAAAACATGTGCACCCACACTATGGATCATGGAAAAGTTAAAAAGGAAATGGATCTCATTTTTGAGTGAGAAATCTTTGTTTTGTGCCTCTCCTTAGCTAATACAGTGTGTCACTGATTGTGAACTATGTATTTTTATTTTTTAAATTTTTTATTATTGGTTTCCTTGTATGTCCAATAGAGTATTTGAGTTTTCTTTTTTCTCCCATTTTTTTGTATTTGTATTTGTTTTGTTACCAATATTAATTTTTTTTAAACCCTTGTACTTCGGTGTATTGTCTCATAGGTAGAAGAGTGGTAAGGGTGGGCAATGGGTGTCAAGTGACTTGCCCAGGGTCACACAGCTGGGAAGTGGCTGAGGCCGGGTTTGAACCTAGGACCTCCTGTCTCTAGGCCTGACTCTCACTCCACTGAGCTACCCAGCTGCCCTCCAATATTCATTTTTTTAAATTTTGCACTAGGGTAAATATAAAATGTCCATTAACTCTAATGTCAATGCCTACCCAAAAGCTTTAGAATATGGAAACCTGCAATTGATTGTTAACTACTATGGACCTTTGATTAATGATTGTGTCTGATTCCAGGAGAAGGGATCACTGAAGAGCCACTGCACAATGCCAAGGAGCACAAAGTTAACCTGTACAGTGCCTAGGAGAACAAGGTTAAGAAGACCAACCAATTGCTTTGGGGTTGATGAGATTCTGTGCCAAGACAGGGGACTTGAACATATTTTGGGGTTGAAGGAAGCAGCTGTTTGACAACATGAGATGCAGGATTCCCTCATGCCAGATCTAGACTTCTACCAAGTACCTCAGTTTGGCTACCATTCTGACTCCCCTATCCCTGGGAGCAAAATTAAAATCAGGCCAGGGAATGATATTTCCTTTCTGCTTCAAAATTTTGTCCATTTTCTCTTTCTTTTATAGCATGTCAATTTTCTGTAGTCCTGGCTGCTGATTGGGTAAGTGCATAATAGCTATTATAGGCTTATGGGACATAAATCACTTTAATTGGGCCCTGATTCAAGGACCCGTTATGGCTTATTTTTCTTTACTTAGAATTTTTACACATGAGATTTTGATATTTTGTTTCATACAGAAGTTACTTTTTTCTCTTTTATATTGGTTTTTATGTTTTTGATTTTCTTTCAACAATTGATTCATATACCTCATAACCCAGCCATGTATCCCAGGATGATCCAGGTGTTGGTCAACATCCTCCTCAAGGGAGATTGTATTATTTAGATTTATAAATTTTTTTATTTAGAATTATATTTATAAAAATTTTAATAGATTTATACAATTTTTTCTTGAGAGTAATTTTAGAATTAGAAATTTGCTACCTCCCAGAATCAAAAAAGTGAACTGTTTGGAGAAGGCACAATGGAGATGCCTGCAGAAACCACACACTACACCAAAAGATCCTAAATGAACTTTGGAATGTAATGGATTGAACCGTGGCGGGGTTGAACGCATTTATTTTTAATCTATACTCATATGCCAAAGGGAACTGGCCTCAAATGGCTTTTTGTTAATGCACCTAACATTGGTTTTGTTCTCTTTCTCTTTTATTTACCTCTTATCCCCAAATTATTGTAATTTCCCCTTTGAAAGTACAATATTATATATACGTCTCATTAAAAATCTTTAGAGGGGTAGCGGGGTAGCTCAGTGGATTGAGAGCCAGGCCTAGAGACGGGAGGTCCTAGGTTCAAATCTGGCCTCAGCCACTTCCCAGCTGTGTGACCCTGGGCAAGTCACTTGATCCCCATTGCCCACCTTTACCACTCTTCCACCAAGGAGCCAATACACAGAAGTTAACGGTTTAAAAAATTTTTTTAAAAACAATCTTTAGAGATATAAGTTGGTTGTGTGTACTGATTCATTGAGGAAACTAGCCATGTAAATCTGGGAGATTTCTACATGCTCGTTTCCCAATGGAATCATGGAGGGGACTGTATAATTAGAATTTGCTACCCAGAAACACTCTTTCCCAGCTTCCCATGTTTCTTCTCATGTTATGTGCTAACATAGGGAGGATACACATTTTCTGTGACTCCCACTTGCTCTCTTTTTCCACTTATTGTGGCTGAGAAAATGGGCTTTATGTCAGGCAGGAGAATCTACACCTATGATTTACTTTTACTTAGATAATTAGGTTTGAACTCTATTTCTTTTAGTTTATTTTTTCTACTTCAAGTGATCACTAATAAACTTTATAAAACATAATACTTGGAGTTATTAGATATTAATTTTATTGTATGTACATATTTATTGAATGTACCTCTCATTAAAAATCTTTAGAGGGGCAACTGGGTAGCTCAGTGGATTGAGAGTCTGGCCTAGAGATGGGAGGTCCTAGGTTCAAATCCAGCCTCAGCCACTTCCCAGCTGTGTGACCCTGGGCAAGTCATTTGACCTCCATATTATCTGTCTATTTAAATTCCAAGAACAAGATGCTCCTCCCAAGATAAAATAATCACTTCTAAAATCATCAGTGCAGTTAACTCAAGCCTTGATTGACACCAATTTCCTCAGCCCCCTTTCCTCCTTTCTGTTTGGGGTATGGAAATCCTCTTAGTACCTTCATTTATAGAGGCAGAAACTGAACTCTCAGCTCAATCCAATTTTTCTATCCACTGTCCTACCTGGTTTCTACTGTACAGAACAAGGTTTCCACCTTATGGCCTGCTCCCCACTATCACTAGCCCCGTGCTTTCCTTTGCCCTTTTGTGTGTTGTCTCCCCCTTAAGGACAGGGTCTGTCTTTTAATTAATTATGTCCTCAGAACTTAACTCAGTGTCCACATGTAATAGGTAGTAAAATAATATTCACTGGATAGGATGTATGAGGAATGGACTAAGTATTTATACAGTGCCTGCTCAATGCCAGTCACTGTGCTAAGGGTTATAAAGAAAAAATATTTCATCTCAGTAGGAAGGTGATAGAATACATGAAGAAGGAGAATATTTATCAAGAAAAGATAAGCTGAGGTCTGGTTGTGAAGAGTTTTAAATACTGAACAGAAAAGTTCATATTTAATCCAACAAACAAGTTAAAGGGATTCTCTGAAGTTTGTGGGGAAAAGGGGTAACACGGTCAGGCCTATACTAAAAGAAACCGTTTTAGCAGCTTTGTGAAGTATAGATTAGAGTGGAGTTAGACTTGAGGCAGGGAGGTCAACTGGCCAGGCTAGAGGTTAGAAAGGCCTGAATTAGAGCAGTTGCTGTGCAGATAGAGATAAGGGGTATGAGAGATGTTGAGGCAATAGAAATAGCAAGATTTGGTGACTGATTAGATAGCTGAATTGAGGGAGAGTGAGGAGTTCATTTGTAACTCTGACTCAGATTTCAAACATAGGTACCTAAGAGGATATGGATGCTATTAGGGAAATTGGGGAAATGTGGGTATAGACAAGAAGAGATTGTTCAAATGGGCCATCCTCATTAAACCTGTGTCACTTGGATGTAAAAATAAGCACATTCCTTAAAGAATACAATAGGACACCCCCTCCCCCATCCCTTGAGATTTAATGGCTTATCTCTGTGAACTATATGGAAAAGAAGTTATTTTTTAAGTCAATCACTTGGATATTTCTAGATGTCTACTATCATGCAATAGTATATCCAGCAGCACATTTTATGCCAAAGAGCTGGAAATAGAAAACTATTTTAGGGAACCTAACATTGTCCATTTTTGAGACAAGATTAGTGCAGAGAATTTTTTTCTGGAAACATAAGATACTTTATTCTGCGAGAAAAATTATCCTCAGTTCCCTGTAGGTCTCAATCTCTGATCCGTCAGTCACTTTTGGAACTCTCCTCTGAATCCTAGACAATTTCACTGCACTCTCACTCTTATGTCATAGAAAAAATTAAGTCTAACATTCCAGTAATTTCTGAACGGGGTTAACCACAGTACAAGAATTTCTCCGAGTTTTGATTTAATTGTGATAACAGCAATTTCAAACTTAAATGAAATTAAGCCAAGAAAAAATGTAAAAGTTGGTATTAAAATAATCAATAAAAATTGAAAATATTGAGTAAACTTCATATGTGCTATATTAAGGCCTTCTGAACACAGCATGGCCTTTTACCTTTGGCAAAGCTTTCATCTTTTTCTTTCATTTCCCTTCCTTCATTTCAACCAACATTTGTTATGTGCCTGCTATGTATAAGACATCGGAGATACAAAAACCAAAAATATTCTCCTTGCATTCGAGACATTTACACTGTAGTGAGATATGCATAAGTAAATAAATATAAAATATAGAGAGTAATGCAATCTTATTTCAGGAGTAAGAAATTGCTAATAATAGGATGGGGCTAAAGGAGGATCAGCAAAACCCTAAATGTCTGTTCTGTGCTTATCACTATACATTAGATATTAAATGAAAAAAAAAGATGCATAATTCCTGCCTTTAAGGAGGTTAGATTCTATTTGGAGTTGATGAGATAGAAAAGAATTATGAAACTAGAACAAAGATCCAAAAGAAACATCAGCTCACGTGATATGCAGTATATATAAGTGCTGATTGGAAATTTATGTTAAAAAGAAAATTGGATTCTAAAAATATTTATACTTGTCATCCTCCATTATTAAAGAGGATCAATGGTATCACATGATAATGTCTTGACTTGCTTTCGAATTGGATTTAAGTAAGGCAGAGTGACATAAAGTTATCATCTTCACTGAAGTCCAGTGGCAAGACAAAAGTCAAGATGACTGGCAATGGTTCAGGATAACCTTGGTGTCTTCCTTGTCTGAACAAGCTCTAAAGGCTCTGCAGTGCTTTCGTGGTCATTGCAACAAATTGTGCTCATCTACCTGGGTCCACCAGGGGAAGTCTTCACATGCTCGAAGCCGGCTTCCCTCTCACTCTCCCAGAGGCTTAAATCCTGTCAGTTAGCCTCAACCTGGTTTAGTCTATCTGCTGAGATGATTTTACAAGGGTGAGTATGCTATAGTTTTTGGAGTGGCAGATGAGAATTGGGTGAAAGGGGGACACCAAAGATGGACAAGTCGCCCTGAAAGAGGGTCAACAAGCCCTCATCCCAGAAGTGCAAGTCCTCTCTGGAAGCCCAATACATTTTAAGTACCTATTGTAACCACGAGTTAAGAAATGAACAGGACATGTCAGAAGTCTAGACTGGCTTAAATTTAAGGATTATACAATATGTAATAAGGAACTTCTGGGGCAACAGCACACTGGGTCTCAATGGGAGAATTTCTTGGGAGGAAGGTGGATTGGAGGGAGGGTAGGCCCAGACCTGAATCCAATATCCATATCTAGTTGCCATAAAAATCAATTACCTGCTAATTAATAGAGCTGAGAGAAACATCATCACAACCAACAAGAAGAATATCACTAACCTTTCCTATCCTTTGGCTTGTGCCACAGCCTGGGTAAGCCAGGGATTGTGAGAGGGAGAAGAGAGCTCAAGCCTATTACCAAATCTATCATTCAATTAATTCAACTCACCTTTGTTTATTTAGATCTAGCTTAATATTTCCCAAACTTATTATCCCACTTCCTTGTTCCTAACCCCTTGTTAAGTACGAAATAAATCCTGTTAATAAGTTCAAACCAAAGTTTGGAGTACCTTTCCTAATTAGTGAAACATCTAAAAACTATTAGGAAGGGGACCTTGTTTCAGAATCCACGTTATCCAACTAGCACATTAATACAAGCCCATATCAACAACAAGCCCAACTCCAAGTCAAGAGCTAGAAAAGCTGGCAACACACACACAACTTCTCATTGGTTGGTTACTTGCTTGGGCAACTGTTAAAAGGAGACAGCTTGGCAGACTCAGTCCGGTAGAGTCTGTCAGACTGAGAGAGGCATAGCCCTTCTATTATCAATACTACAAAGCTCAGTGTTTCCCCATTACCTTTTTAACAAATATTATAAAATCATAGAATCCAGAGGTAGAAGGAATCTTTGAGGTAATTTAGTTCAACACTCTCATTTTACAAATGAAGCATCTTACACTTTGAGAGGCTAATGACTTCTTCAAAAAAACATTAGTAGAAGATGGTGGCAGAGTAAGGAGCAGCTGTAGATCTCTCCTGACAGAACCACACAGGAGCCCTCAAGGGGAAATAAAAACGAGTCCAGAGGAACGAAGGAACCCCACAACAGGGCGCAGCATTGAAGGTACGCAGAATCGGGGCATTTCCAAGCTATAAAGGGGTGAAACAGCTCTCACTAAAACCCGAGAGGAAGAAGCCCCTCCCCCACCCCCCACACCGCACACCTCTCACAACGCCAACACACAAGTGGGAAAACAGGACTGGGGCAACCAGATAATCACTGGCAGCCCCGGGGCTTGTACCTGTGTGCTGCAAGAGGAGGGACCCCAGGAAGCTGGCCCCCCCCCCACAATGACTTTCCCTGAGCATCCACGTGGGTGAAGGCACCGCCTCAGGCCAGGACAAAGGCCCCTAAAACACGGCCTTTCCCAAACGCTGAAGGCATCGCCTCAGCTGCGAATAAAGATTTCCAGCCCACAGACTTTCACTACCTTCTGCAGGGGTGAAGGCAGGCCCTAAGAGCATCTGCGCAGGCAAAGGCAGTGCCGAAGGCTTGAATAATGATCTCTAGCCCAGGCTTGGACCTCCTGTGAGGACCTAGTGTGAACCAGAGCGCGGCAGTGGAAGCAGCCCCAAAGACTGCTGAAGGAACCTCGGGCAGAGGGGCAGACCGGGAACTACCAGGAGGCCGGACCCCGAGGGCAAGGAGACCAGAGCCCGGAGCTTGTAAGGCCCAGGCAGACCCTGAGTGCAAAGACAAAGCTGGGGAAAAGGGGCGGGGCTAACAACGGCCAGCAATAAGGAAGCTCAGAAGAAAAAGACTATCAAGAGAAACTCTGGAACACTGGACAACTTCTACACAGAGAAAATCCAGACAAGAGAGGAGGGAAAAAAAAATCCAAACCTCCCCAAAAAATGAAAGCTGGTCACAAGCTATGGAAGAGTTTAAAAATGAAATGCTTAGGAAAATGGAAGAAATCTGGCAAGAAAATAACAGTTTAAAAGGCAGAATTTCTCAATTGGAAAGTGAGACAAGTCAACTGAAGACCAAAAATGACCAGATTGAAAAGGAAAACCAAAAAATTATAGCCGAAAACCAAAAAATTATAGCCGAAAACCAAAACATTAAAGCTGAAAACCAAAACATTAAAGCCGAAAACCAAAACATTAAAGCCAAAAACCAGTCCTTAAAGGCTAGAATCGAACATTTAGAAACCAATGATCTCTCAAGACAACAAGAACAAATAAAACAAAGTCAAAAGACTGATAAAATAGAAGGAAACATGAAATATCTCAATGAGAGAGTGACAGACAAAGAAAACCGATCTAGAAGAGACAACTTGAGAATCATTGGTCTTCCAGAAAAGGCAGAAATTAATAGAAACTTAGACTCCATACTTAAAGAAATTATTCAGCAAAATTGCCCTGAAGTTCTACAAGAGGGCAATATAGACATTGAAAGGATCCATAGAACACCCTCTACACTGGACCCAGAAAAGTCAACACCCAGAAATATAATAGCAAAATTGAAGAGCTTTCAAGTTAAAGAAAAAATCTTACAAGAAGCCAGAAAGAGACAATTCAAATATCAAGGAGCACTAATAAGGATCACACAGGATCTGGCAGCCTCAACGCTAAAAGACCGCAAGGCTTGGAATATAATATTCAGAAAGGCAAGAGACCTGGGCCTGCAACCACGGATCAACTACCCAGCGAAACTGACTATATACTTTCAGGGGAAAGTATGGCCATTCAACAAAATTGAAGAATTCCAAGTTTTTGCACAAAAGAGACCGGGACTAAATGGAAAGTTTGACACTCAACCACAAATATCAAGAGAAAGATGAAAAAGTAAATAAGAAACAGAGGGAAAAGAAAGAAAACTCATAGTCTTTTAACCTTGACTCTTTAAGGGCATAAATAAGATCTAATTATCTGTATTACTAGGTGGAGAAATGCTATGTATAATTCTCTGTAGTGAACTCTACACACTATTATAATATTCACTATTATAGCAACCAGAAGAATAATTCATAAGGAGAGGACAGGATACTAAATGGTCTAAGAAGACATGGGGGATGGGAAAGAGGGGGGGAATAGTAGGAGACACCAAGAAAAATACGAGTAAATAAGAAAAATAAGATATTCTATTACACACAAAGAGGGCATGGGAAGGGGAGGGGATGAATAATATCATAAGAAGGAGAGGAAGAGAGCATAATCAAACCTTACTCTTAGTGTAATCAACCTGGAGAAGGAAGAGTAGCTTTATTATCCATCCGGATAAAAAACTCTATCTAACCCTACTGAGAAAGTCAGAAGGGATAAACCAAAGGGAGCAGGGGAGTGGGGAGGCCAAAAAAGGGAGGGGAGAAGAAGGGGGAGGGAATTCATTTGGTCTTTAAAAAAAAACAAAAAGAGGGCAACAACAAGGGAGGGGACAGAAAGGGAAGTCAATCAAGGGAGGTGATAAGGGATACCAGCTCAAAGCAAACCAGTGGTGTAAAAGAAAATAGTGTAATAAGAAGGAGTGGGTCTAGGGGAGGATACAAAAATGTCAGTGAATACACAACTAACAATTGTAACTCTGAATGTGAACGGGATGAACTCACTCATAAAATGGAAGCAAATAGCAGAGTGGATCAGAAACCAAAATCCTACCATAGGTTGTCTACAAGAAACACATATGAGGCAGGTAGACACACACAAGTTCAAGGTTAAGGGTATGAGCAAAATCTTTTGGGCATCAAATGAGAAAAAGAAGGCAGGAGTGGCTAT